>NC_133327.1:370105285-370405285 GCF_042186555.1 Aquarana catesbeiana | reverse complement strand
AAGTGGGAAAAGAGGGTCAACAATGCCCATCTGCAGCTGTATACCTCCCTGTGTCCTGTGCATGTGTCCTGTGCATGTGTCCTGTGCATGTGTCCTGTGCATGTGTCCTGTGCATGTGTGCATGTGTCCTGTGTATATGTGCCTGTGTCCTGTATATATGTGCCTGTGTCCTGTGTATATGTGCATGTGTCCTGTATATATGTCCTGTGTATGTGTGCATGTGTCTGTGTGCATCCTACCTGTGTCCTGGGCATGCCTCCGTGTGCCGCTCTGCAGCGATCAGCGTGTGCTATTACTATTCGGCGGCCATTCACTGTTCAAAAGCCGCGCCTCCTCTCCGTCCATGATAGGCAGAAAACTCCATTTCCCAGCAGTCAGCGGTCAGCCTATCACAGACATTTTCTCATCCTCATACCACGGACGAGAGAATGTCCTTGATAGGCTGTACACTGACTGCCTATCACAGACGAGGAGGAGGTGCGGCTTTTGAACAGTAATTGGCCGCCTAATAGTAATAGCACACGCTGGCTGCCGTCTGCCTGCATGACACGCTGATCATGTAGGCAGACAGCGGTATAAGTCGAGGGGGGCACTTTCAGCCCAAAAAAAAAAGGGCTGAAAATCTCGACTTATACTCAAGTATATACGGTATGTGCTCCTATCGCAAGAGTATGACCCTCTACTATAGAGAAGTCGCAAAATGCTTGAGAGTATCAGACAAACTCCAGCAGTATGTCAGGGATATCGCCACTTCCATCCACAATGTGTGTCACCTTTCTTTTTCCTCTTCTGAACAGATAACTGCTTGTTTCATTATGGCCTGCTTTCTGTATGGCAAGGTTATGACTGAGGGTTAATGAACCAGACCTTGCCATACAGAAAGCAGGTCATGATGAAACTAATCATTATTTGTTCAGAACAGGAAAAAAAAAAAGGTGACACACATTGTGGATGGAATTTGTGATACCCCTGATAATGCTGGAGCTTGTCTGATACTCTGAAGCGTTTTGTGCCTTCTCAGTATTAGAGGGTCACACTCTTGCGGTAAGCCTCTGTGTGGCACCAGGTGGAGGAGCACATATTTGGTGTTTTTAACACGTTGAAAAGTTTTTTTTCACCATCTCCTTTGCTTACTTTTTCACAAGTTTGATATTCAGAAGCAAAGTTTGTATTTTTAAAAACAGAT
Source organism: Aquarana catesbeiana (assembly GCF_042186555.1). Classification (NCBI taxonomy): domain Eukaryota; kingdom Metazoa; phylum Chordata; class Amphibia; order Anura; family Ranidae; genus Aquarana; species Aquarana catesbeiana. The sequence continues at coordinate 370,404,099 of NC_133327.1, read as the reverse complement.
TTGTACAGTAGAGAATATTTTGTATTTTTTTAAATAAAATTTTAATAATTTGGTGTTTAATTTGTTTCTTAATTGGCGTAGCACTTGTTTGCTTTTTTTTTTTTTTTTTTTTTTTTTTTTTACACTATAGCCATGGATATCAATGGTGTACTAGCAGCTTCTTATTCTTATTCTTTCCACCCATTAGCGCCATTTCATATTGTTTTAAGTCATCCAACATTGGTTTTCACAGAAAACATGTTCTTAAAGTACATGTATAGCCAAAATTCTTAATGTTTGATAGAGTAGGGATTGATTAGATGCTCTGTCAGGTTTTTTTTTTTTTTTTTTTTTAGCTGTTTGTAAGCACTGGAGAGATTCACCCTCTGTTTGTTTGTCCTGGCAACCATTACCACAGAGACAGAAAATGATGGAATACCAAAATTTAACAGTTGTCACCATAACAAGAGGTGATGGGGGACTCCTCTTAACAGGGACACCTGTTTCGCTGACAACTGTATAAAAGGGAAATTCTTTTACTTTGCAGAGATTTCTCCCACTTCCTTTTGCCTCTCCCAGAAAAGGAAGTTAAGGGGAATTGTTTCAATAAAAACAGAGTGCAAACAAAAACTAACACAGGTTCAAACCCTTCCCTACTTTATCCAAGACTAAATAAAAACTGGCAATACACATGGTAATGATAGAAAAGTATTCTTAAATAGGGAAATTTGCCTTTCTAAATAGTGAATATGCAATATTTTGTAAAGTTTTTGTGTTTCCTGTCAACTGCTTTTGAGTAATTTTAGTATTCTCACTAAGGATGGACTTTTTTCCCAGGTATTCAACTTCGTAAAGTTGAAGAACAGCGCGAACAGGAAGCCAAGCACGAGCGCATTGAGAATGATGTGGCTACCATCTTGTCTCGGCGAATCGCTGTGGAATACAGCGACTCAGAAGATGATTCCGAGTTTGATGAAGTGGATTGGGAGTGAAAAATGTTACATAGTTAAACACTACAAACTGGAATGCTGATGTCAATTGTGGTGCTTGTTCTTTGAAAAAGTTTGGTCATTTCTAGTGTTTTGTATCTTTATTAACTTGCGCCATCAGAAAAAAGAAACTTCTTTTTTTTTTTTTTTCTTTTTTTTTTCTACTTTTAGTTTACAGCAAGGTTAGCAACTCTGACATTTTAGTGTGACCTTTTTACCAATCTTTTATAGGGAAATGGAAGTGTTGTTCCAATAGACCACTAAGTATTACGACTGGGCAGCTGTCAAGATGTAGAATAGAAAGCGAAAGATTTTTTTTTCTTTAGGTATACTTTGTGCACTTTGTGAATTTTAAGTTAATGAAGGCGACTAAAGAGTGAAATTCCAAGGGCAACTGTATTTACTATGGGCCTTATTTAATTTTTTATTTGCTGTTTTCATAGCATTAAACCTGACTCTGAAGATTACTGTTCATAGCTAGGTCTATACACTGACACAGGAAGTGCAACTGGTACATGCATAGAACAAAGGCAGCCATTTTGCTATTTAATATTTTGGGTGGACGCCAATAGGTTGTGCCTGCTGACATCTTATTTACTGTGTGTCTTCTGAACATGGCTATATATACCTGCTGGTTAACCAAGCCGTGTTCTAATAAAAAGCTTTTAGATAACTGACTGTTCCTGCTGCATTGTCTGTAATGTGAAGGTAAATTAAAGGGCATGTAAACCCTAACAGTGAACTTCTCTTATTTACGCCTATATGGTTTGTTAATCATACAATTGAAAGTGTTTTGCTATATTAGTTTGATATGGGCAAAAAGTACCTGTTGATTCAGCCAGAAATGTCAACTTTCTGTGCTCTCTTCCTGTGCTGACTGATATCAGTTTTATTGTTCAGGGGGAACTCATATAAGCTTTAACCTGCTTCTGTTCCCCCCCAATACAGTAGAGAATGTGTGATTTCATACTAGGATCGTAAGTGTGTTACTGGCACAATCAACAGTTGAAAATAAAGGAAATAAAGCTTGAAAAAAGAAAATTATTTCACCACCACCCCCCTTTAAGGACTATATATATTAACTCTTTGTTTTTGTGCTATAAAATATGGAATGCATGCGTGACCTCTTGGTGTTCAAGGCACGGAGTCTGGTGCAGAAATTTTACCCCAAGAGATAAAAGAATCAAGTCGATGGTTCACCCAGTTGTTGTCCATCCAGAACTGAAGTACTGGTTTAGGTTGGCTTGAATGAGTTTGATTTTAGCAGGCATTCTGGCAGCTTACAACACGGCCACCTTTACTATGCATGACAGGTCTACTTGAAATGTTTTCAGCTTCAAACTAAAAGTAAATTGGTTTAGACGCCTCAGTGTATTTACTTGAGTGGGTGCTCCTACTAGTACTCTATTTAAAAGGAGCAGGAGGGCTTTTGTCCCTTATTGTCACAGCTATTAGTGTATATCCATTCAGGTATAAGGGCGCTCATAGAATATAGTATCTGAATGGCACAGTCGAAGGTTGGATCACTCGGAGGTTGGGGTTTACCTTTTATTTAAAATGGACCTGTCGCTTTTCAGGCATTTTGTACATTAGTTTGATGCAGGATATGAAATTTTGTAATCTATGTTGTTTGCCAAAAGGCAGATACTTGCATTAAAATCATTGGTGTATAAGAACCTTCAAGTGAAAGGTCATCTTCACAGTGAAAAACACCTTTAAGATAAAAAAAAAGAAAAATATTAGCTATTGTTTTTGTTTTTTTTAAATAATGGCCTTATTTGAATGCTGAGGTATTTTTATGTACATGTTGTTGGTACTATTTTGCCTGTATTCTAAAGTAATGAAAATACATGTGAAAACTTTAAACATTCTGTGTAACTTATGTAACTGCTGTTAAAAAAAGACTGATTTAATAAATTCCTCATTTTAAGTGAAGTACATGTTTTTTTTTTACTTTTAAGCAATGATGAAGTAGCTACATCTAGTGGTTAATTGTAAAACTACATTTTTTTTAAAATCTGTACAGTCAAAAACGAATTATTCGGGTAAAATTTATTTAAATTAGCTGGCACGTATCTATATTATATTATTATTATAAATATTATTATTATTATTATACAGGATTTATATAGCGCCAACAGTTTGTGCATGGCTTTACAACAAAAACTGCTTTGCGGTAGATGTCCTTTCTAGCTATCTTGAAAGGACTGTGCATATTATTATTATACAGGATTTATATAGCGCCAACAGTTTGCGCAGCGCTTTACAACATGAGAAGTCATGGTCAAACATATTGGCACCCCTGCATTTCTGTCAGATAATATACCACTTTGCTCAGAAAATTGTTGCAATTACAAATGTTTAGGCATTCTCATGTTTATTTCTTTTGTTTGTATTAGTATGACACAAAAAAGTGAAGAAACAAAAAGCTAAATCTGACACCTTCCATGCAAGAATGGACTGGACAAAATTACTGGCACTCTTAATGTAATATTTGGTAGCACACACCTTGGAAAAAATGGCTGAAATCACTTCCTGTAACCATCAATGAGTTTTTTTTTTACACCTTTTTACTAGAATTTTGGACCACTCTCCTTTTGCCAACTGCTCCAGGTCTCTCAGATTGGAAGGGTTCATTTTCCCAACTGCTGTTTTGAGATTTCTCCACAGATGCTCTTTGGGATTTAGATCTGGACTCATTGCTAGGAAGTTCAGTACTCTCCAGTGCTTTGTCTTAAGCCATTTCTGGGTGCTTTTTGATGTGTGCTTTAGGCCATTGTCCTGCTGTAAGACCAATGACCTCTGTCGGACACCCAACATTCATGTACTGGGCCCAACACTGCACCCCAGAATTCTTTGGTAGTTTTCAGATTACATAATGCCATGCACACGGTCAAGACATGCAGTGCCTGAAGCAGCAAAGCAACCCCAAAACATCAGTGAACCTCCGCCATGTTTGACTGTAAGGACTGTATTCTTTTCTTTTTCTGAAAACAGTAGAATGAAGGGGCTTTACTTTGTCCACAGCACATTCTCCCAAAAGCATTTTGGCTTCCTCAGGTAAGTTTTGGCAAACTCCAATCTGTCTTTTTTTATGTTTCTGTGTCAGCAGTGGGGTCCTCCTGGGTCTCCTACCATAGCGTCCCTTTTCGTTCAGATGGCGACATATAGTGCGAGCTGACACACATTGTAATCTGTGCCTGAAGGTCAGCTTGAATATGTCTGGAAGTTAAACAAGGTTCTTTATTCACCATTCGAACAATGGGCGGCACAGTGGTATATGGGCGGCACACTGGTGTAGTGTGTAGCACTCTCGCCTAGCAGTAAAAAGGGTCCCTGGTTGGAATCCCAACCACGACTCTACCTGCCTGGAGTTTGCATGTTCTCCCTGTGCCTGCGTGGGTTTCCTCTGGGTACTCCGGTTTCCTCCCACACTCCAAAGACATGCTGGTAGGTTAATTGGCTTCTGTCCAAAACTGGCCCTAGTATATGAATGGGGACCTTGGATTGAGGGTAGGGACTGAAGTGAGTGTGCGATGTACAGGGTTAGGGACAATTGTAGACATGCACCCACACTCATTCAGGTTGAACTGGATGGACTGGTGTCTTTATTCAACCTTACTAAGTATGTAACTATGTAATCTTTCGTTGCAATCTTTGATCGATTTTTCTTTTTCGTCTATGTCCAGGGAGATTGGCTATAGTGCCATGGGCTGTAACCTTCCTGACAATGTTGTGCACAGTGGACACAGGAACATTAAGATCTCTGGAGATGGACTTGTAACCTTGAGGTTGTGCATGCTTTGCCACAATTTTTGTTCTCAAATCCTCAGACAATTGTTTGCTGTTCTTTCTCTTCCCAATGCTCTATGTGGAAGGGTTGAGTAAATTTTTCACCATTTAACTGGTTGCCGGTGTGATTTCTATATTGTCAGCACCCAGGGGCATAGCTAGGTCTACAAAAGATCTGGGGCTAGAGCCCATAGCAGCTAAGTAAAAAAGTCATACGCTTGGGCAGGCATACACATGTATATAATATACGTGTGTGTAATTTTTATATATATATTATCATTACATCAGGGCCCCCAGAGAGCCACCCATTACATCAGGGCCCCCAGAGAGCCACCCATTACATCAGGGTCCCCAGAGAGCCCCCCCTTACATCAGGGTCCTCAGAGAGCCCCCCCGCTTACATCAGGGTCCCCAGAGAGCCCCTCCTTACCTTAGAGTCCCCAGAGAGCCGCACCTTGCATCAGGGTCACCAGAGCGAGGGCGGGCAGTGAGAGATGTCATTTCTGCTGCCTGCAGCTGCGCAGTGAGGTCAGAACAGCAGTGATGCAGGGTGGGGGGGTAAGAGATCATGTCATCATCTCTCTGCTCTCTCCCCCACCCGGCTCTCCCGTGCTGCCTGCCCACTCTCCGATGATGCTCGCGGCCCGGCTGCAGAGAGGCCACAGCCATTGAGAGACTCTGGGCTTTGGGCCCCAGATTCGGGGCTATAGCCCCAAAAGCCACCCCCTAGCGAAGCCACTGTCTGCACCTCATAATTGATACAGGTGAGTTTAATTACAAATTACAGAAGCATCACAATCTTGGAATGAAATTATTTCTTACAATTTTGAGAAGGTGCCAAGAATTTTGTCCAGTTCATTTATTGGAGTTTTGCATGGAATGTGTCAGATTTGGCTTCTTGTTTCTCCACTTTTTTTTGTGTTATACCAATACAAACAAAAGAAACAAGCATGATAATTCCCTTAAATATTTGTAATTGCAATTTTCTGGCCCAAGTGGTGCATTATCTGACAGAAATGCAGGGGCGCCAATAATTTTTGGCCATAACTGTATGTAAAGAGAACAATTCTTTAGAACAAACATGCAGGACAAGACTTTTAAGACTTTGTTGGTTGCATGCTTGTTCCAGATCAGTGACTCTTTATATTGAAGCTAGTGAATGTTCCCTTTAACTTAATCTTGGACATTGGGCATAGGCTCTTTGGTATATACTATTTTGTAACACCTTGTTCAAAGATTGGAAGAAGGAGCACTTGGCATGGAACTTTTAGAATGGTGCAATCATCAGAATGAGTGTTGCCAGAAAAAGAGCAACAAAAATTAGCCAGATAACCGCTGTAGGGCCACATCTTCTGTGCTCTTTTATCCTCTGGCCTGCTGGATGAAAGTGTACATGGTGCTGTTGGGTCTGAAAGTTCAGAATTTTTTTATTTAATAGTGCTTAATAGAGCTTTGTCTAACTTCAGACTCGGGTCTTCTGATATTGTTACACCTGCCACACTTTCAACACTGAACTAGGACCTTAGGGTCCCATTTATAAAGAAGAGTGGTTTCCACTTTTTGCATACCACACAACATGGTACACACACAAACACACAACTGTCATTTTATGTTGTATTTATAGAATGCAGAGTGCAATTCAGAGCTGAGGGTGCCTGATATGTGTTTTCTGCATATCACTGCACTTAAGCATACGCTATAGTTCTGTTACATGGCCTGTTTCAAAGTCATGTGACATGTTTCGTCCTCTTCACGACACTTTTCCTCTGTTCTCATTTAATAGTCCCAAAGCAAGGGCAGCATACACCACTGTCAGAAAATAAAGCAGTGTCCTTTGTAATACTGTTATGTTTAAAACAGTTAAAATTGGTCTGGCTTATTCAAGAAGACAAATCAAACTACATTTATCTGCACAACCTTCCCCAAATAAATAATCCTCAACAGCCACAAATAATCTAAATCCACTTTGTGTGCACCAAATGCTTATGCAAACTCAGACATTACCTCGTAAAAGTAATGATTATATTATATTATTCTTATTGTGCTGCACGTAGCAGAGTGGTGGAAGGGGAGCCAGCAGGATCTCCCACTCAGGCTGCCTGATGAAAAGTTCAGGAGGGGGTGAAGACAAAAACAGTCAGACTGCATATAGATAGATGTTATTAGTGATTGGGCTTTATCTAGAGGTAACCACACATTCAAAATGCAGAAGTTGTTTCATGTTGGATTACTTCCTTTGCACAGCTGCAAAAAAAATAAAAAATTGTCTAATATGATCGTATTTTGTCTAATATGATTATTTCTATTATCTTAAGTGTCATCTAGTTGCCATATTGCAGTATTTTCCTGAAATATCTCATGTCAATGGATGGCGCTTATGATCATACAATGTGATATAATATGAGCAATATATAATATGTGACAAAATATGGTGATTTTTCATTGCTGCTGAGCAAATGTTTGTCACGGTCGTTAGTAAGGTTGACACAACTAATCGATCGACAACTAATCGATTATGAAATGAATCGATTAATCGGCCAGTAACATAATGGGGATAAAAAAAAACTAAAATGAGCCCTTTATAGTAGAAAAAGAGCAAATCACTACTGTAAATATTACTTTCACAGTTCTACAGTAAAAAAAATTAACCCCTTATAGTAGTGATTATTTGCTTTTTTTGTACTATAAAGGACTAATTTTATTTTTTTTAACCCCATTATGTTACTAAACGTCTTACAGTAGACCTGGTTCACATCTATGTTTTTTGGTGGTTTTTGCAGAAACGCACTACAGTTCATTTACATGGTTTCCTATGGGACACGTTCACATCTATGCTTTTTTTAAGCTGCAAAATAGTATGTAATGTGTTTTTGCAGCAATTTGTGTTTTTTAATCTGCCCAACAACAAATCTGCCAAAAAAAAAATGCAAATTGCAGCAAAATCATGTGCGCAAAAAACAAAACGCACAGCAAAAAGCACTGCAGGAACAGATCAAAAGGTGTGTACTGAGCCTTATGCTGGTCACACGGACCAATTTTCAGAGGAGAATATTCAGACGAAAAATCTTTGTACATTCGCTGAATGAAAAAATGTTGTTTGAAAATTTCACTTGTTTTTAACATTCTGTTTTTAAAATGAATGTCATTTCTGAACTAAAACCACATACACTGTCTGAAAATTCCTTTGACCAAGAAGTTTTCTATTTCTAAACTTTCCTGTCACTGTGGTTGAAAATGACTGTCGATTTAACCCCACTAACGATTAGAAAATCGAACGAACGGACGTTCTTAAAATGACTTTTTTTTGAAGGAAGACATTGTTTTTTTAAATAAAAAAAATGATCTCTGAGTCTGATATTTACCAGATTCACCCCTTAATAGTATATACAGTATATATCCTGATAGTATATAAAGTATATCTCCCCTCTAATAGTATATACAGTATATCTCTCCTCTAATAGTATATACTCTCTTCTGTCTGTTATTCCCAGAGAAGATTAGATATTTTGCTCCCTAACCATATAGTTGGTTATTTACCAATGCATAGAGATATTTAAGAATAAATTGCCTTTTTTTAAAACTTTACATATTAACTAAATTATTCACCACACTTTTTTTTTAAGGTTATTAACCGATTAATCGAAACAATAATCAGCCAACCAATCAATTATGAAAATAATCGTTAGTTGCAGCCCTAGTCGTTAGCAATTTTTTTCTTGTATAAATAGACTCCCAAGTAAGAATACACATGCCTCTTGTATTTAGACAATCTTTGCTTAGCCTACATTTCAGCTTTCTAAATAAATAAATAAATAAAAAGAATAAGTGCGCATTGCATTATTGTATAATCTCTTTTCTTTTCTGTGCCCACTTAGTGTATGCCATAGAGTTGTGCATATAGCATTTGTGTCTAGAAATCTTTTAATTTGAATGTTACTGCTTTTTGCATCATGCTAAAATGTATGTTAAAAAATTTACCCGAAATCTGAATTCTTGTACAAATTCTTTATCAGAATTCTTGCATTGGTTACATTGTTCAAGTCATTACCACTCACCCTGTTTTCACACCCTTCCTGACAGAAATTAATTAGAGATACACCTTCTGGTCCTATTTCAACCTGCTTATCCAGCTTTGAGTGCTTCTTCAACCTCTCATTAACCACTTAAGGACACTTAAAAACTTTTTTTTTTGCTAGAAAATTACTTAGAACCCCCAAACATTATATATATATTTTTTTCTAACGCCCTAGAGAATAAAATGGTCATTGCAATACTTTCTGTCACACCGTATTTGCGTAGTGGTCTTACAAGCGAATTTTTTGGAAAAAATACACTTTTTTTTAATTAAAAAAGACAATAGTAAATTTAGCCCAATTTTTTTATATTATGAAGGATAATGTTACGCCAAGTAAATTGATACCCAACATGTCACGCTTCAAAATTGTGCCCGCTCGTGGAATGGCGACAGACTTTTACCCTTAAAAATCTCCATAGGTGACATTTAAAAAATTCTAAAGGTTGCATGTTTTGAGTTAGAGGAGGTCTAGGATTAGAATTATTGCTCTCGCTCTAACGATCGCGGTAATACCTCATGTGGGGTTTGAACACCGTTTCCATATGCGGGCGCTGCTCGAGTATGCGTTCGCTTTTGCATGCGAGCTCGGCGGGACAGCGCGCATTTAAACTTTTTTTTTTTCTTATTTATTTTACTTTTTATTTTTTATTTTTACACTGTTCTTTTAAAAAAAAAAATAAATTGGGTCACTTTTATTCCTATTACAAGGGATGTAAACATCCCTTGTAATAGGATAAAAAACATGACAGGACCTCTTAAATATGAGATCTGGGGTCAAAATGACCTCAGATCTCATATTTACACTAAAATGCAATAAACAAAAAAAACTTAAATGAAAAAGAAGAAAAAAGTCTCTTTAAGAGCTATAGTCGGAAGTGACGTTTTGATGTCGCTTCCGCCCTGCAATGGTATGGAGACGAGTGGAAGCCAACTTACCCTCACTCGTCTCCATACCTAACAGAACACAGGACCCGATCGCCTCCGCCGCTACAGACGGCTCCGGTAAGCGGCGAAGACCACTTTTATCTGAAAGCGGACCACCCGCTGAAGAAGAGTATAGCGGGGTTATGGCAGCTAGCTTCTGCCATAACAACGATATCCCTCTTCAAAGTACCGACCTATAACAACAGCGCGTGGTCAGTAAGTGGTTAAACACCTTCAAGTTCTACAGAGATTAAAAATGCAGGGTCTGAGGGAGAAGGTGTGTTAGAAACTTAAATATCTGTCTTTGACTTTGCTCTAGTTGAACCCTTTGCTAAGGTGATCAAGGAAATCATGCTATAGGAGGAAGAAGTTATTATTGGGCCTTCAGAAGGCATCCTCCCAGAGATCACTTTCTGGAAATTATAATTCCATCATCCAAGGCACACAGGGTAGTTGTAGAAGTTCCAAGAAAAATAAAAACCAAAGGCTATTACTCATTTCCATTTCTGGTCAAGAAGAATGCAGGTGACTTATGGGCAGTATTAGATCTGAAAAAACTGAACAAATACAAACTTATCCAATTATTCAATAAGGAAACTCTACAATTAATGTGCTGCTGTCAGTAGATTTGTTGAATGCTTACTCGCATGTTCCCATTCATTGAGATTTCCAGAAGTACCTTCACTTTCCTGTGGTCCATCACCACTTCCAGTTTCTTTGCCTGCCATTTGGTATTTCAACCCCGCCCAGAACTTTCAAGATCCTATTACTGGACAAAGCTAGAATCCTGCCAAACCCAAGGTAATCCTGAGAGAATTTTGATGGCTGTTGAACAGGAGAAGAGAAATCTGGTGTCAGCCAAGAGAATCATTTTTCTCAGAGAAGTCCTAGACATAAGCCAAAACTTAGGAGAGCTCATAAGCGAGAGCATTGGGTGTGCCTGGACACACCCTAATCTGGAGGTCGGCAACCCGTCGATCATGGGCAGGTGACGGGTAGAGATCCCTGCTTGCTGACCTTTTGAAACCTGGACAGGAAGAGCAGCATTTACTGGAATGGATCTGTATTTTCCTCCTGCAGCAGTTGAAAGTAGGCTTCTCCTCCTTTCCATCCTTCCAGCATTCAGCTGCCACAGGAGGAAAACACAAGGGATTGGTACCAGTAAATGCTGCCCCTTCTGTTCCTGTTACTATTCTTTTTGCTGCCCGGGCCCCCCTGTGTACTCCCTTGGTCCTCCTTCTCCTGCCAGCTGCTGCAGGGGATCGTTTCAGGATGGAGAGCGGTGAAGGGGCCGGTAAATATGTAATTTACTGGCCCCCTTTTTTTTCCTGAATGAACACAGTGACTGATCTGTACTGATCACTCACTGTGTTCTTTAATAACTGAAGCACAGTAAACTGTTTACTATGCTTTAGTTTGTGAATGAACAGGACATTGCTCAGCACAGAGCACTTCCCATTTATTCAACTGTCCAGTACAGCTGAGGCTGCAGAGAAAAGGACTGGGGAAACTGTTTCTTTTGCCTGTGTCAAAAGTGAGACATCATGGGTCTGTTTTCACCCCTGATATTTCACCAAAGCCACTTAATGGGGCTTCTAAAATATTGTAAAAAAATTCAATTGTAAAAAAGAAAGTAATAAAAAATAAAGAACTAATGACATCATCCACTGCGCTATTGACACCATTCTCTACCCTACTGACACAGAACACTCAGAAATTGTTATCAATAAAGTGGCACCAGGTTCTGCAGGGTTTAGGATTGACTTGGAAAGTGGAGTGAGGGGGCACAAAAAAACCAAACTATAACTTTTGCATGCATAGTAAATGTTTAATTAAAAAATAAAGTATTTTAATAGATTTTAAAATGTATGTTTATGTTTTTTTTTTAAAAGTGTGTGTGTGTGTGTGTATGTATATATATATATATACACACACATATGTTTGAGCTTTGGGGTGCACACCTTTGGTAGAGGTACTAGAGGAGAAGAAACCTGTTGTCCTCCTACAGATCAGGTTGATCATAGCAAAAGAATACATTTCACTTCCTTGGTGCCTCAGCTTGTTAGGGACACTATTAGTAAATAAATATCAATAAAAAAGGCAGTACAGCGCAAACAGATAAAACAAAACTATCTAAATAAAAACTAATCAATAGAAAATAACACAAAAACAGTACTTATTCTTCTTCATAAGATATTCATAAGTTGATTGAAAAAACACCAGCGACTATCCAGTGGGATAAGTGATATGTCAATCATATAAGGTGACTTATGTGACAACCTCCGCCATCAAGAGAAATTGCCGCTCACCTCACGCGGTGGACCCCTGAGTAAATCAGTCAGGTCAAAACAGCAGTTCCATTTAAGGGTAGTAAGTCAGCAAACTCCCACACTAGTGTCAGATAGGATGCCGGTGGTTGGCAATTTCACATGGTATACAACTCCAGGACCGTTACATGGAATAAAAGCAATAATATCTGGAGCTCTCCGAATATTCAGAACATTTTATTAAAAAGAGTAAAATGCACTTACAGATTACGCACTGTGCCCCAGTGCTAAGGATGGTTTTCCAGGATGGCTGTGGTGCTACTCTGGTGAAACAAAGGAAGACTGAGTCACACAGTGAGAGTGTGGGTGCAGCCCCACAACCCTAAGTGTAACCCAGTTGTCAAGGGGTTAATTCAGCCTGCAAAAGCTGAAAGTGCAGAGCTGTGTGTGTCAGTAGCGCCCCCAGAGCAGGTAGGGCAAAAGCATGTATTACAGCCTGCCTTGTCAGATGATGTGTCATCCCAATAGTGAATCCCAGGTTCCTGTGGGGCCTTCTAGAGTAGGTGATGGATCCACAATAGACTGGGATAATTGGTATGAGAATGCAATCGCAATGCTAAATAATGTGGTGGACATAACACCTGCTATGCCCAATGGAGGGATCGCAGATTGGCTGGTGCTCAAGGACACGTTTAACCCTGCGAAGGTTAATGCCCTCCAGTCTGAAGGAACTGTTCAGGGTGCTGGAATAGCAGATGTGTTGTCCACAGCCTAACAGCTCAAGTGTCAAGGTGACAATGTGACTTGTAATGACCTGCAGTGGCTCACTGACACTGGTGCAGAAGGGATAAGTGTGATACATGTGTCTGACAGAGCTCCAGGGTAGAAACAGGCTGTGATGAGGGGTACCTCCAAGGGGTTGGAGGTCTCTTCAAATGTCTCAACCTCACAAGCTGCAGTGGATGAGCCCCTCCATGTCTTGGACAGGGGAGAATACCCTAGAAAGGTCTGGTATTTAGACATGGGATGTCTAGAGATGATAGAAACCTTACTTGAAATGCTGGAGTTGGTAAAAATGCACTCACTGTACACTTGGGTGTCTCCACCGCAGTCGGACCAGGTGCTGCTGCGTAGTACCAATGGGTGGAGCCAGGTGGTACAGGCCGTGCTTGGAAGCCTTGATCAAAAATGGTATCGGTGGGACCAATGCTTATTAACAGTGTGGCAGATAGTCTTGAGGTTCTCTGAGAGTGCTAATGTTGGTTGCTGCAACAATGTAATGTGTACATCAGAAAGAAGTAGTCTGTGCTTGGATCAATGTCATTTGTTAGATTAGTTACCCATGGAGTGTTGGACAACAGGTGAGGTGAAGCTGTGCTATGGACTCATGGGGTGTAATCACTTGCCTGTGTTTTGTCCCTCCTCAGGTCTGGTTCTAACAAGTACTGAGATAGATGGCACTGATTGTGTTTGACATGGCACTGATTGTGTTCGACAGGGTGTCACTGAAATGTATGATCTGCTAATGTTTGGTGCTGCTAAATGTGATGTGGTTGCCGTGGGTAACCAGAGAGAGGTTTTTGACCCTGAAAGACCTGTGGTGAAAGATAAAACTGACTTCCGTAAGCTGAAAGGTAGGCTCAGGGAGGGCAGAGTTCCCCCAAGTGAGGAGAGTATGTTCAGGGACCCCAAGAGAAGAGAGGGAAGGCATGAGGAATTATAGGACCCTGTTAAGATCCAAGGTGGAATGTACCTGGAAACACACCCGTAAAAAAAGGTTGGGCCTACGTGGCTGATGGCCAGCACAGAGGTGTCCCAACTGCTATGGTGGGTGCAGGTGTTTCTCCCTCTGGATCGAAACAACAGGGGGGGGGGGTATATGGTAGAGCGAGGCTCTGTCCCAATGAAAATGGGGTTAAAGTGGACACAGAGTCTACATATCGGCGGATTGCAGAGCTACAGAGCGTAGATTTGAAACAGAGAAAACTGCTCTGGCAGTTTTCTCCGGATCTTGCTATTTCTGGAAGGGGCTCTGTAGTTTGGAGATTCTTCAGAGTCTTGGGTGGGACGGGATCTCCAACCCTGTGTCCTGGTCTTATGGACAGCCAGCAGGGTGTGTGCCCAGGTACACACAGCCCATATAACGAGGGGCTGGTGAGAGCAGAAGGTGGAGCTGGAACAGTGGCTGCTAGTAAGTGTCTCTGTGTGAGGATAGATGCTGTGTGCGTCCAAGGAGCCAAAAGTTGTGTGGGTTGAAGGGCTTCAAAGCTGTGTGTGTCCAAGGAGCCAGAAGCTGTGTGGGTCGAAGGGCTTCAAAGCTGTGTGCTACCAGTACCTATAACAGCAGTGCTATTGAAGAGTAGCCAGGTGGGCTTGCATTTTCAGCTTTGTTTGAATGATGTGTAAACCCCTGCATGAGATTCCTTAGTGGATTTATGGACTGTTTTGTTTTTTTGTTCATTTAATAAACGTGGGCTACCAGGCCCTTAGCTATCAATGCCTGTCTGATGTGGACTCACTACATAAAAACTCATCTATGACTGAGCTGAAAATCCCTAATGTCACAATACTATCAGGGTGAAAATTATCCTGTTTTTGCTCGGTCTGCATTTCCAAAAAAAAAAAAAAAAAAAGGGGGGGGGGAGGGGGAAAGAGGGAGGAGGATAATCAAATAGTAGAGTAGTTCCAACCAGCCAGACTCATCACTCGAGGATCCTGCGCAGACTCGGCGGGGATTGTCCCATCAACTAACTGGGTTCCACCCGGAGGTGCCAAGCCCCCCATACTGCCGTATGTCTAGCCATACAATCTTCTATGCGGGCCGACATGAGTTCTACGTCTTTAATTCTGGCATAGAGGTCCGAAAGTGTTGAGGGTTGTCGGTTTTTCCAGTGCAACGCCACTAAGCACCTTGCCACTGTGAGTATGTGTGTGGTGAGTTTGTCCAGGAAGTTTAGGCGGGAGAAGGCCGAGTAGAAACAGCTTAGGGGAGAGGGGGATTTCTACCTCAGACAGCTGCTGGAGAAGGCCCTGTACCGAACGCCAGTAGGACTGAAGAGCCGGGCAGTTCTAGTATTCCCTGAAACCTTTTAAAAGCACTTTTAAGTCCTTCTCCTAGGGAATAAAAATCCAGGCAAAAAAAAAAACCTGCGTCTTAGAATGATTTATTTTATAGCCTTAGCAACCGTAATTCATATAGTAACTATATGGAAAGCACCAGCTCACTGTGTGAAAAATCAGATTACCACAATGATAGTTATGGAATAGATACATTTCTGACACGGAATTGTTTAAAAGTGTACAGCAGCTTTGCATATAATATTTTTATGCACCCAGGTTATTCCATTATCTAAAAAAATTGTTTCAGTGCTTCAAAACCTGCACTAGATGATGTGTCTAGTTTAAGTTAGACTTTCAGGGCCAGGATCCTGGTGTGTTTTAACCACAAATTCAGTTGGATTCCTTATAAATTACTATTTTTATAACGAAACGTTTGATAAAAAGGAGGATTTATCAATGGTAGACTAGGTATTTTCTCAGCACAGTTACTTATATGTCTGTTCTTGCCACTAGATGGCAGCAGATATGCATTAATTGGCCTAGTTAAGGAAGACTTCAGTCGACTGGGTTGATGTACTAAAGACAAATAAGCGTTTCATTTTCCAAGGGAATTTTCACTTTCTGAGGAAACTTTACCTTAGCTTAGTCAATGTGGTGAAAATTGGATGACGGAAGTCAGCAGAGCTTCACCTCCTGCATTGAGCTAAGAGAAAATTCTCTTGCACACAGAGTATTTTAATAACTCTACCCTTTTAGTAAATCAGCCCGATGATTTAGAAAGCATTGGTTGAAGGAAAAAAAACTGCATAATCTATGGCCAGCCAAAGTCTTCATTTAACCCGCTAGTGCTTAGTGTGTTAAAGGATACTGTAAGTTCACCTTTGTAAAAAAAAAATTAAAACAAATGCACATCTTTTTTGCAGGTAAATAAAAAATGTGCATTTACTATTTTTTTACTTGCAGCCTGTAAAGCATTGCACCTGCGATCAGCAGATTGTGGGTGCAATGCAGGGCTCTTGCAGACTTGTGAATCTATGAGGTATGAGCATGCAGTTACACACAGGAAGCGTCAATGAACTACCTAGAGCACTCAAGAGCACCCTGGTAGTTCACTGAGAACTAGAAGCTGAAAGCCGCAAAGGCTGTCTGTACTTGTAGTTCTCACATTCACGGAACTCTGTGAATAAATGACACAGCCAGGGCCGCGTCTTTTTTAAATTGTGACAGTGAGTGGGGGGAGAAGATCCATAGCTCGCTGTCAGAGCGGGTGATCAAGGGGTGCGGGGCCTGCTGCATCTGTAACCTGTTACACCCTGAATATGGGTGTAACATGTAACATGTTACGAAAGGTGAACATATCCTTTAAGTACACAAATCCAATAAGTCTCCTCATTACAGAGTTTTCTAAATCTCCCATCAGGGTGGTATCATTGTGGATATGCTCAAGTGCAAACAATGGTAAACCATCATTGGATCTATTGTGTTTGATGGTGAAATGTTGCTGTACATTGTGATTAGCAGTCCTTTGTAGATAGAAGTTGTGATATTTGAAATATCTTTGATCTAGGTATACTATGTGCTGTTTAGAATGAACCGTGCTTGCCTAGAATTCATATCAGGTGATCATGTCAAATTATAGTTCAGTGCGGTGAGACTTATGGGATGCGGTATTGATGTATATAGCATACAGATATCTAGTGGTATCTCCACATTTATGGTCCAGTGCATTCAGGGACAAAGGTCCAGGATGCAAGTCTTCTAAATTCTGAACGTTTATCCTTTAATGCAAAGGGTCTTAAACGTGGGTACCACTTAGTTCAGCTTTCAACCCTGTCCAGCTGCAGCTTGACATATTCTTTGATAGGCTTCCTGCAGCGGAGCTGGATGCTGCATCTGACTTTCCAGAGAGCATTAAAACACTGGGAAGAACACACTACTCCTAGATGGTTTTGTGTACAAGGAGCCTTAGTAGGTTTCTATCAGGAGTTGGTTAATGTCTCCAATTGGTTAGAATCCCTAATGCAAGAAAGTAAATTGATCACTATGTAAGACATTTCCCTCCCAAGGTCAATCAGCCTCAGGTCTCTGCTAACAGTGAAAGATACAGTGCCTTGAAAAAGTATTCATACCCCTTGAAATTTTCCACATTTTGTCATGTTACAACCAAAAACATAAATGTATTTTATTGGGATTTTATGTGATAGACCAACTCAAAGTGGCACATAATTGTGAAGTGGAAGGAAATGATAAATGGTTTACAAATTGTTTTACAAATAAATATATGAAAAGTGTGGTGTGCATTTGTATTCAGCCCCCCTAAATCAATACTTCGTAGAACCACCTTTCACTGCAATTACAGCTGCAAGTCTTTTTGGCGATGTCTCTACCAGCTTTGCACATTTAGAGAGTGAATTTTTTGCCCATTCTTCATTGCAAAATAGCTCAAGCTTTGTCAGATTGGATGGAGAGCATCTGTGAACAGCAATTTTCAATTCTTGTCACAGATTCTCAATTGGATTTAGGTCTGGACTTTGACTGGGCCATTCTAACACATGAATATACTTTGATCTAAACCATTCCATTGTAGCTCTGGCTATATGTTTAGGGTTGTTGTTCTACTGGAAGGTGAACCTCCGCCCCAGTCTCAAGTCTTTTGCAGACTCCAGCTTCCTTGTCCCTGCTGAAGAAAAGCATCCCACAACATGATGCTGCCACCACCATGTTTCACGTTGGGGATGGTGTGTTCAGGGTGATGTGCAGTGTTAGTTTTTTGCCACACGTAGTGATTTGCTTTTAGGCCAAAAATTTTAATTTTGGTCTTATCTGACCAGACCACCTTCTTCCACATGTTTGCTGTCTCCCCCACATGGCTTCTTGCAAACTGCAGACGGGACTTCTTATGGCTTTCTTTCAACAATGGCTTTCTTGTTGCCAATCTTACATAAAGTTTGTGGAGTGCACAACTAATAGTTGTTCTGTGGACAGAGTTACCATGGCCCTTTTGGCTGCTTCTCTGATTAATGCTCTCCTTGCCTGACCTGTCAGTTTAGGTGGACGGCCATGTCTTAGTAGTTGCAGTTGTGCCATACACTTTCCATTTTCGGATGATGGATTGAACAGTGCTCTGTGAGATGTTCAAACCTTGGGATATTTTTTTATAACCTAACCCTGCTTTAAACCTCTCCACAACTTTATCCCTGACCTTCTAGGATCCTTGAGAAAGTCACGTGTCAGTGAGGCAACGCGTGGGAGGAGCTTAGGACGTTCAGTGCTGCAATACACCTGAAGGTTAACAGCAGCTGTTTCTCTATGGGAAACCTCGTCCACAGCGGCTGACTGCAATCTGCATAATTGAATGCTTCTAATAGACCGGGAGTTTGTGAGTGTATCTCTTGTCCCTGTTTTTGCTTGTGTACTATCTAGTAAGTTCACTGCACAATGATCTATTTTTTCTTTGCTTGCTTTGCATAAAACCTTTATCCTGAGAGCCGAATCACCAGCAGTATTATGGCTAAAGTGGGATGCAAGAAAAACTAAATATCATGATACAAACGATCTAACCCAGTGAGTCAATCAATCTGGATTAAGGGAAGGAACTGTTTAATTATTTTTACTTTCCCTCACTATTTATCTCTGCCTGGACATTGTACTCAGAGTGTCATTATTATTTTATTTTTATTCACCGTCACATCACCAATTTGAAGATTTATTTTGGCAATTTTAACACATGTATTAGCACCATAATTATTTATCTATTTTATTCACATGTATGCATTTTTTATTCCTGGATTTAAGCTTAGTCGCAGCTTTAATTTACTGATTTTATCATAGCACTAACTATATTGGTATATATATATTTTTAAGCGCAAGTTATTTATATCACACATCTATCCACATCAGCGCTTGGTTTTTATTCATTTTTTTTATCAGAAAAAGATGGCAGTGAGGGACCAGGTGTGCTGTGACAAATTGTCAGATCCTTGAAAATCTTGCTGCATGATGGTTTATCTATGCCAGTATCCTTTAAAGCAAGAAACAAGGAGGGTTTTACAAGAGCAAACAAGACCTACTGCATTATTCCATATGATGATAGCATGCTGTTATAACCAAACTATAGCTACAAGCTAATATAGGGGGATAACTAGAAATAATGAGGCCCCCTAGAACAAAATTTTGATGGAACCCCTCCCTGGAGACTTCCCTGCTGTTTTTGATCTTAACATAATGCAGGATTCTAACTGTCAGCATAGTCAGTACACTATTTAGATCAATGTTGTGGACAGAGGTCGTCAGGGTAGCTACCTAGCTAACGTCTCTGTCAGTGTAAACTCTCAGACTTCCCACCCCCACTGCTACAGCAAGCAATGCTGAAAAAAGCGGTGTAATAGTCAATTAAAAAAAAAATTGTAGTAGCAGAAATAATAATTATGACATAATTGTTAGCAGACAATTACTGTATAACCCTAATACAAACTTCTTTAAACCGTGTTTTCTTTTTTCAGAACTACCAAAAACTGTCAGTTCTACCTTTGTAGACACTCTCAGATTTTTTTTTTATAGCCTGAAGAAGACAGGCACACAGGGTTCATTTCAATACTGACCAGGATGACCAGAAGCACTGAGGGCAATAAATCATCATTACTAGGACAGGTAAACAAATTATCCTTACTTCAAAGCCTACAAAGGGAATCTGTACCTAGTGACAACAATTCTAAATCCCTTTTTGATTGGAAATGTCACAGGGGGCACAGCGTCAGCAGCAACTTCAGCAATCCTTAATGACACAGTACTTTGCACAGTCAATTTGTGTTATCCTCACATGCACAAAGATTTTTTCATGTTTAAATTCTTCAAAAGCCTTCTTAATGGGGAACCTTCCACCTCCAGGCCCCACGGCAATTGTTTTTGCTGCTATGGTTATTGTAATGCCCTGTACACACGTTTGGACATTGATCGGACATTCCGACAACAAAATCCTAGGATTTTTTCCGACGGATGTTGGCTCAAACTTGTCTTGCATACACACGGTCACACAAAGTTGTCAGAAAATCCGATCGTTCTAAACGCGGTGACGTAAAACACGTACGTCGGGACTATAAAAAGGGCAGTAGCCAATAGCTTTCGTCTCTTAATTTATTCTGAGCATGCGTGGCACTTTGTGCGTCGGATTTGCATACACATGATCGGAATTTCCGACAATGGATTTTGTTGTCGGAAAATTTTATAGCAAGCTTTCAAACTTTGTGTGTCGGAAATTCCGATTGAAAATGTGTGATGGAGCCTACACACAGTCGGAATTTCCAACAACAAGGTCCTATCACACATTTTCCATTGGAAAATCCGACCGTGTGTACAGGGCATAACACTGCTGTATAATATAACAGAAATAGTTATTGTAAGGAAAAAAAAAATGACCATTCTTATATGCTACCACCAGGTGGCAACATAATATCACTTGAGCAAAAGAGTAATTCAAAAGTTACCATACAACACTATAAGAAATCCAAGATGAAATATAACTTTGCTTTTACACCTTGATCAAAGAATTACTTTTAATGAATTTATATCTCACAGGTAACACACCCTTTGTTGAAAGCACATTTCCTGACAGCATGGTGAGCTGAAAAGAAGATAAAGAAATATTTCTTATTTCTTCTTATAATCAGTGAGAATACTGGAAATAGAAAAAGGTGGAAGGGTAAGGCAATGAATTACAGGTACTGATCACTTAACGACCAATTACGAATTGGTTGTTAAACGAGGAGCCACAAGTAATCAATATTTTAAGCATTCTTAACTACTGTACTGTATTGTGAAAAAAAAAGGCCTAAACACAAAACTCCAGCTCAATAACGTTTTAATTTGCATAAGTACAGAACACAAATTAAAATTCTTTACTGTACAATACAATGATGTATAGTGCGTCGTTCGGGTGGGGAGAGCTGGTCGTAAGTCCGAGTGGTCGTTAAACAGGTAAGTCGTTAAACGAGGAGTATCTGGAACCCAGAAATCACTATGAAAAGGCTCTGTCAGCTAGCTGATGAGATGTTTTGTAGCAAAACACCTAGGCTCTAGTGTCTAGTCTAGTGTGACTAGGCTCTAATGGATGCAGCAATTATCTGTCTTTTGTCATATCCAATAGTCCCTCCTCCTGTGTGGTATAAGGAGAGATTGTAACTTCAGCTTTCACTGTTGGAGAGTTTTACCCCAAGGACTGAACATAGCAGGGAAGTGCATGTACTGCTTTTCAGATCCTTTAGATCCAACAGGTCTCCAGTACATTAATTATTTACCCAGCATTACCCTTACCTCTCGGCAGAGATATTCTTAGCAGTTTCTACTTCCCCATGACATTTTGTGCCCTCACCAGTGTCCACAACACTATATACTCAAAACGTAGCTAGCCCAGGGCAGGGGTCCTACAACAACAAGGTCAACATCAAAATGTCACTGGACATTATTTGAACATTTTCACAATTAGAATGAAATCACAGTGTGGTAAACTGATAGTGTAACCAGTTTCATACTATACCACTGGCTACACTATTGGCACAGTTTAACCGCTTGCTGACCAGCCGCCGCAGTTATACTGCGGCAGGTTGGCTTGGCTGCGCGAATCGCCATAGGTGTACATCGGGCTCGAACACAGCAATCTGTGGGTGCACCGATTGGTCAGCGGAGGAGCCAATCAGCGGGTCCGGCGGACATTGAGTCGCCTGCAATCATTCCCCGTAGTGACAGAACAGGGATCTGCCAAAGTAAATAAGGCAGATTTCCGTTTTGACAGGGGATCACACAGAGATCCTGTCTTTCTGCTATGCAGGAAGATGGATCTGTGTGTTGTCCCAGGCAGCTCATCCCCCATACAGTTAGAACACACAGTGAGGGAACACAGTTAACCCCTTGATCGCCCCTGATGTTAACCCCATCCCTGTCAGTGCCATTAGTACAATGTAAGTGCATATTTTTAGCACTGATCACTGTAACATTGTCACTGGTCCCCAAAAAAGTGTCCGATCTGTCTGCTGAAATGTCGCAGCCCCGCTAAAAATCACTGATCACCGCCAATTCTAGTAAAAAAAAAAATGCTATAAAATCTATCCCCTATTTTGTAAATGCTATAACTTTTTGCGCAAACCAATCAATATACACTTTTTGGGGTTTTTTTACCAAAAATATGTAGCAGAATACAAATTGGCCTAAATTGATGGCGAAATTAGATTTTTAAATCAATTTTATAGCAGAAATGAAAAAATATTGTTTGTTTTTTTTTCAAAATTGTCGGTCTTTTCTGTTTACAGCGGAAAAAAACAAAATGCAGAGGTGATCAAATACCACCAAAAGAAAGCTCTATTTAAAAGGACATCAGTTTTATTTGGGTACATCGTCGCACGACCACGCAATTGTGAACTAAACTAACTTGCAAAAAATGGACTGGTCATTAAGGGGGTAAATCCTTCCAGGCCTGAAGCAGGCGTTGGGCAGATTGTTTTATATGTTTCCCGTTTGGCAAATGTAACCTCTTTATAATGCCTTTCATTAGTTGAGGGTGCATTACATTTGAATTATCAAATAAACTCCTGGTTCAAAGTCTGTCTGCTACCGGGGAAACTTAGAAAGCATCATGCCCTTTTTATTACAGCCATTAAACATAACCACATAATAATTTTAATATTGTTTGTGTTTATGCTTAAGCCAATCCATGCTTACATAGGCTGTCCAAAAGAACAGGAAATAAATTGGTTCTCGTGCAAAATTCCAAATTAAATTGTAACAAATTATAATATAATCTGTTGGTTTTCTAAATAAATTACAAAGCAAACTTGATAAAGGTAATAATGTCGTTATGTAATTAACTGAAATCTATGTGCACTTATTTAATGGAGAAAAAAAGAATGGTGTCAATGTGCCATAACCCATATCAACCAATCAGTTTACAGTAAATATCAGAAGGAAATTATCAACCAATTAATTTATAGCAATTAGAAAAAATAAGTGCCACGGTGTTTGGTTTTGTAGACAGCAGGTCTAAAGAAAGACTACATAACAGGTACAATAAAGATGTTACAAAGAATGGCTTCTAGAGCTTAAAGCTTAACTCCAGCTTTGCTATCACTTTAAATAGTTTGTTTGGGAAAAGCTGACCCCAACAAACTATTTCCTTTAGTAACTGCAGCAACCCCTGTCAGTGCTGTATAAACTGTATGTAGCATCAGCCACATGTAGCACCAGCCACATACAGTATACAGGACTTTTTCCAGAGGTGGTAGAACTTCCCATCTGCTAAACAACGAAAAACACGAGGAGGGTGCACCAACCTAGTGCAATTCCATTATAAACATTTATTACAGGATAAAATGTGACACACATAATACTCACCAACGCATGATGTATACACGCATATCAAAGCAAAATGAAGAAATGTCGCCTCCGGGACCCCTGGAAGGCTCCAATAGTGCAAATAGACCAGATGGTGTCCATGATGGCTTGGCTGACATGTTTCGAGGGAAAACATCTGTCACCACAGATAATGTGAATTGGCCCTAATGGTTTATTTACAACTGGCAAAACCAGAAGTGACAAAATATGTCGCTTCCGTTTTATTAGATCATAGAGATGATCTGGGCCATTACGGTCCCTGATCAGCTCTATGGTCAGCCAACTAACCCACCTGCTGCAATCCTGGGTTCCCCCAGTGGCATGGGAGAGCCCAGGAAAGTGGTGGAAGACGGCAGGAGGGGAGGGGCCCAGTGTTAATTTTGTCAACGAAAACGTTTTCGGCATAATTTCCATCAGTGGCATTTTTACAGTGACGGAAACTAAATGAAAAGTACACCACATTTTTATTCTCTGACAAAAACTATGATGATAATCTATTCCGTTTACAAATGAAAACTAAATGAAAATGTGAAGGAGGGGCGTTTACCCTCAGAACTTCCAGTTTCCACGGAACTCATTTGTAGATGGGGGCTGTCCGCAGAAAGGTTAGAATATTAATGTCTGTTATCTGCAGCCTGAAGGGGGATGTTCTAGTGGGATGGCAAGGGGGTAATTAACCCTCTCACACACTACCACACACTCACTCTTCATTCTGATATATAGAGGCCCCCTGAAGGAGACCTGTTCCTTGTCAATAGGCTTCACAACTTGTCCACTCCGGGAGAGAAGCACACTGCCTGATCTGTTGAGAATTACCTAGACCTGAAGATTACATAAACACCCCCACCACCCCCCCTTCCCTCTAAACATTAAATATTTTCTTAAAGCAGACAAGTTCATGAGTTCAAAGAGTTTTTTTATTTTAATTTTTTGTATTTATACATAGTTACATAGTTACATACATAGTTACATAATTACCAAGGTTGAATAAAGACACCAGTCCATCCAGTTCAACCTTAACATTACACTTCTGTCAAAAAAAGCAATATTCTTGTAACAAAGCTTGGTTTACCTTAAAGACCATATATACTAAATCTATGTCACGTTCAATCCTTAATACCATCTTATTAGATTTTTCACTCCAGAAGTATATAAGGAGTTTGGAAATTGTAGAGAAATGCTTAAATAATGCATTACAAAGTAACTAAACCCATTCGATTTTAGTCGACTAAAATGTACTGGACATTTAGTCGACTAAATACGACTAAAACTAAAGCAATTGCAGAAGACTAAAATGGGACTAAAACTAAAATGCCATTTTAGTCCTAAGATTAAGACTAAAACTAAATAAAAATTGCTGCCAAAATTAACACTGGAGGGGACCCCATCCCATCGCGTGAAAAACCTTGTAAAAGCAATCCAGCTATTTAGCCGCTAGGCAGCTCTAAAAAACACAATACAGGGATGATGCCTGCAGGCATCACCCCGGTATAACCACTCAAAGTTGGGTGACATACTAGTATGCTCCCTGGCATTAGGTGGTTATAAACAATGTGGACCCATACACACTCCACATGCAGGTCCCATCCATTTGACGGTTGGGGGATTACCATACTTTGTGATGCCATAGGTGTTCATATTGGATTCCAATGTTACCTTTATATACTGTATATTCCACATTGTTTCAGCTGCATCTTCAGTGCCCCCCAGTATGCACACATGCTCTTGCCTTTTTAGGGCTGCCCTCGATCAGTCTGTAATTGACAGAAAGGGGCAAAGCACTTTTCCAAAATATGTTGGGTCTTTCCTAGTCTGGGGACAGTGTCAAGAATTATAACACCATGGATATGTCAAATTAACTCCCAGACTATAGACTGTTGGGTATTTTGTTAATACATGATTGTTCAGTGGATATAAAAAGTCTACACACCCCTGTTAAAATGTCAGGTTTCTGTGATGTAGAAAAATGAGACAAAGATAAATCATTTCAGAACTTTTTCCACCTTTAATGTGACCTATAAGCTGTACAACTCAGTTGAACAATAAACTAAAATCTTTTAGGTGGAGGGAAGTAAAAATAAAATAAATAAAATAATATGGTTGCATAAGTGTGCACACCCTTAAGCTAATACTTTGTTGAAGCACCTTTTGATTTTATTAGAGCACTCAGTCTTTTTGGGTATGAGTCTATCAGCATTGCACATCTTGACTTGGCAATATTTCCCCACTCTTCTTTGCAAAAACACTACAAATCTGTTAGATTGCGAGGGCATCTCTTGTGCACAGCCCTCTTCAGATCACCCCACAGATTTTCAATGGGATTCAGGTCTAGGCTCTGGCTGGGCCATTCTAAAACTTTAATCTTCTTCTGGTGAAGTCATTCCTTTGTTCATTTGGATGTATGCTTTGGGTCGTTGTCATGCTGAAAGATAAAGGTCCTTTTTATTTTCAGCTTTCTAGCAGAAGCCTGAAGGTTTTGTGCCAATATTGACTGGTATATGGAACTGTTCATAACTCCCCTCTACCTTGACCAAGGCCCCTGTTTCAGCTGAAGAAAAACAGCCCCACAGCATGATGCTGCCACCACCATGCTTCACTGTGGGTATGGTGTTCTTTTGGTGATGTCCAGTTTTGTTATTGCACCAAACATACCTTTTGGAATTATAGCCTAAAAATTCAACCTTGGTTTCATCAGGCCATAACACAATTTCCCCCATGCTTTTGGGAGACTTCAGATGTATTTTTTCGAAATTTAGCTGGGCTTGGATGTTTTTCTTTATAAGAAAAGACTTCCATCTTGCCACTCTACCCCATAGCTCAGACATATGAAGAATACAGGAGACATGTACCACACAACCAGTACTTGCCAGATATTCCTGCAGCTCCTTTAATGTTGCTGTATGCCTCTTGGCAGCCTCTCTGACCAGTTTTCTTCTTGTCTTTTCATACATTTTTGGGGTGACGTCTGAGGTTCTTGGTAATGTCACTGTTGTGCCATATTTTCTCCACTTGATGATGACTGTCTTCACTGTGTTCCATGGTATATCCAATGCCTTGGAAATTATTTTGTACCCTTCTCCTGATACCTTTTAACAATGAGATTTCTCTGATTCTTTGGAAGCTCTCTGCGGACCATGGCTTTTACTGTAGGATGAGACTAAGAAAATGTCAGGAAAGACCTACAGAACAGCTGAACTTTATTTGGGGTTAATTGGAGGCACTTTAAATGATGGCAGGTATGTACTGACTCCTATTTAACATGAGTTTGAATATGATTGCTTAATTCTGAACATAGCAACATCAGTTATAAGTGGGTGTGCACACTTATGCAACCACATTATTTTAGTTTTTTAGTTTTATTTCCCGCCCTCAAAAGATTTCAGTTTTTCAACTGAGTTGTACAGTTTATAGGTCACATTAAAGGTGAAAAAAGTTCTGAAATGATTTATCTTTGTCTCATTTTTATACATCACAGAAACCTGACATTTTAACAGGGGTGTGTAGACTTTTTATATCCACTGTAACGTGCCAACCTAGATATATTTTATAGTTTGTTGTTTTATATTTTGGTACAAATAAAGTTTTTGTACAATTTTTTTATTATATACTTTGTCCATGATAAATGTTTATTGCCCTCAAAGCACCATGGAAAATGTATGCATCACAGTTTGAGTCACCCTGATTATTTTCAAATTTTATAACTCCTTAAAGTGGTTGCAAACCTCAGACATGAAATATGAACAATACATAGAAAAACCTTGCGCTAAGTTAATTGGGG
This sequence comes from Aquarana catesbeiana, assembly GCF_042186555.1. NCBI lineage: Eukaryota > Metazoa > Chordata > Amphibia > Anura > Ranidae > Aquarana > Aquarana catesbeiana. Next base: position 370,376,856 of record NC_133327.1, on the reverse strand, counting down.
CTATGAGACTGCTGGGACTTGCGCAGTTTCAAAGCCGGCCGGGCTCGGGATAACTTGTACCCGCTCGGCCTGTGCCGCATGCTCAGTAATGGCACCGTCTGGCGCCATTTTTGAGTCCACTCATTCGTTCTCCTGGCTGGCTGTGACACGGCGACCAGCAGCACCGCGCCTCCTGCATTCTCAACACCATAGATGGGACCAGCAGTGCAGCACTGTCGGCGAGTGAGATGGACAGCAGCGCAGACCTGGCCTCTCAGACTCACCCCCAGCCGCCTTGGACAGACACACAAGGCCCTGACCAGTGCCGCTAGCCAGCACTGAGCACACCCTGGCTTAAGCCCCTGGTGAGTAAAATATGAAAACGTGCACACAACCTGTGACCTGTCCTCCTTACCTAATGTGCAAACAGTGCTTGCCGTTATACCAAATAATTAATAAAGTGTCTTAATTTAGTGAATAAAATAGGAGTCATATTTTATTCACTAAATTAAGACACTTTATTCATTATTTATTTTGTACAATCTCATCAATGTCATGTTTGTTTGGTAACTGTTAATGGATAATAGAAAAATGTAGCGCATGATATGTAAACCAAAATATAAAATAATATTACTCAATTATATTTCAGTCCAGATAAAGAATAAAAATAATAGCGAATCTTTTATAATAACCACAAAGTCAATAGGCTAATAAGCAAATGGGTGAGGGGTGTAATGTCCCGCTGGCAAAAGAGCATGGATGTAATCCCATTGGAAGATGGTGTTCCAACAGTTGGCAGAAAGCTGTATAGATCAGTGGGGAGAAAACACATCAACCAGAAAAGGACATCATGGAGAAGATGATAAGTATGGACTCTTACCAGATCCTATGGACTCCCTTGTCAGCGACAGGGAGTCTGGAAAGCAGTGTGCCACCCAGGGCATATGGAAGGATATCCCGGCAATCGAACAATCAAAATTGGACTCTGCGTAGATTTCCAGGGGCCACCAGATAGGTCCTTGTAGTAGATAGCCATGATATGGATCAGGAGGATGGAATATCCCTCATGGAACTGGAGTAAACACTCACTGCTAGCAGCTTTAGTAATGTGTCCCGATCACCAGCCAACTCCTCTGTTCGTGTTCACCTGTTTGGTAACTGTTGCCTGTCTGTGGCCATCACATAAATAAAGTGACCAGTGGTTTTCTTAGGATTTTGGACCATATTATATATTATTACAATAATTTTAATTTCCAATTTTGACTAAATACTATCAGTGTATAAATAAAAAATTAATAATGATGACGGATAAATATATTAAATGTTCAATGATAAAATAATAAACTCTCACTAACGTGACCAAATGATATATGAGTAAATGGTGAGTAAATATATATGAGGAAATACATAATTCATGGAAATGAAAATCATTGTAATAATATATAAGATGGTCCAAAATCCTAAGAAAACCACTGGTCACTTTGGCTGTTATCTATGTGACGGTCACAGACAGGCACAGGCAACAGTTACCAAACAAAAATGACAGTGATGAGATTGTACAAAATCATTGTATGCAATCTCTGTCTTGCTATATCCTGTATCCTGTCCACTTCCTGTACCCTGTCTGCATCCTCTGACCATCTCCTGTACTATGTCTGCAGCCTCTAACCATCTCTTATATCATGTCCGCAATCTCTGACCATCTCTTGTATCATGTCCGCAATCTCTGACCATCTCTTGTATCATGTCCGCAATCTCTAACCATCTCTTATATCATGTCCGCAATCTCTGACCATCTCTTGTATCATGTCCGCAATCTCTGACCATCTCTTGTATCATGTCTGCAATCTCTAACCATATCTTATATCATGTCCGCAATCTCTGACCATCTCTTGTATCATGTCCGCAATCTCTGACCATCTCTTGTATCATGTCTGCAATCTCTGATCATCTCTTGTATCATGTCCGCAATCTCTGACCATCTCTTGTATCATGTCCGCAATCTCTGATCATCTCTTGTATCATGTCCGCAATCTCTGATCATCTCTTGTATCATGTCCGCAATCTCTGACCATCTCTTGTATCATGCCTGCAGTCTCGGACCATCTCCTGTATCATGTCTGCTATCTCTGACCATCTCTTGTCTTTTATCATGTCTGCAGTCTGTGAGGAGGAAGCAAGAGTGGGAGTATGGGAGAGGATGGGAATTCCAGGGGGAGTCAGATGTGTGTGGACTGTGGAGAGGAGATTATAGGATAACACCAAAGCTACAACCTGGAGCCGTCTAAATGAGCCCTGCACAGTGTACCTGAGAGGAGGTCAGTGACAGCGCCGCCAGGCCAGTCTGAGGTCACTGATGTAAGGGGGGGGTCACTAATGTAAGGGGGGAGTAAATACAACATTTTAAGGGGGTACTGATATGAAAGGTTCCCCCTTGTATTAGTAACCCCCCCTTACCTTAGTGTATTCACTCTGCGGATGGTGGTCTCTGGTCACCAGAGCCCCCCTTACACCAGAGTTCCCTCTTAAATCATGGTCTGCAGCATTCCCCTTTATGTCAGAGTTCCCTTGCACTGTAAGGGGGAATCTTGCAGACTCTGTAAGGGGGGACTCTGTGCTGGCTGGGTTATATTAATCTGACCTTCATGTAAAGGGAGAAATATGGTTTTTGACTTTTGTTTAAATTAAACACGTTACTAATAGCACCAGCTACATGTTTATAGTTTAAATACTGATATTTACACTGATTAGCAGTGAAAACTGCAATTTTAGGTACTTTTTAGCAGTCAGTAAAAAATGCATCTCTGTCAGCAAATGTCGTGATTTTAAAAATTTTTAAAAAATTGGAGCCGTTTGTAAATTTTGGCGTCCTGCCAGTAAATTTCACTTCGGGGGGTTGGCAACACTACCAACTACTAAAATGTCATATAAGCTTTCTCTCACTCTACCCCCGTCTCCAACAATCTCCTGTCACATGGCATCCTTAGGGAAAAACATTCTGCCCAGAAATATCACACTTTTTTTTTTTTTTTACGGAAAGGCTTAGGAAATATGCCAGTGAAAAAACACAAGCAGCTGGTTAGCAATGAAGTGCAACTGGGACAGGCTGTGAAAAAAATCTATTGCACACAGCAAAAATCTGAAAATAGCCCAGTAAAAAGACACAAGCACATACAGTACTTCCCAACTTTTGATCTTGACAAAGAGAGACCATTGTTAAATTGGCGGAATGTGGGTACAGCCATAAAAATGTGGTTGTGAACATATGGGTGTGGTTTGTATACTGTATCTATAGCAGCTTTGATAAGAATCCCACCTGGCAAAATAAGGACAGAAATACAGCCAGGAAGTCATTGTTCATTACAAAAATTATGTGTGTATTTGTTTAGCTCATTTGTTTAGTAAGTGGCAAACAGGGGCGGACTGACAACTCACGGGGCCCCCGGGCAATAGGAGATTATGGGGCCCCCAGGCAATCAGAGATTATGGGGCCACACAGTATACACACACACAGTATACAATCACACAGTATACACATACATGTACACACAGTATACACACACAGTATACAATCACACAGTATACACATACATGTACACACAGTATACACAGACATGTTTCTATTGGCTGAGAAGGTACTGGAGAGGTGGGGCAGCTATAATCTTTTTTAGACCAAAAGGATGTTGGTAAGGGACATTTCAGAGACAGATGTGAAAAAAAAAAAACCCACAGATTTTTACATACTGTCCCTGGTTTTACTGAGGCTGGCAACCCTGATGGGGCCCCCTAGTGGTTCAGGGCCCTCAGGCAGTGCCCAAGTGGCTCAATGGTCAGTCTGCCCCTGGTGGCAAATCAACAGTTCTTGCAGATACTACAGTGATGCACATCAATTACATTGCAAACACATTTGAGAAATATTAAAAAAAACATAATTTGATGCTGACTTTTCAGCTGAGTGCTGCAACTCATGTTGTGGCTGTTAATGAGCTGCAGCTCATTTTCTTTAGGTGACAAAAGTCCTGTGTAATAAAATTAAGACTGTGTCACACACTTTAATTTAAGGTCCAACATATTTTATATAGTGCGGGATTCAGGGGGAAAATATACAACATAGCATTTACAGTGCAGGGCACAGGAGTATAATGTGCAACAAAGTGTGTACTGTGTACAACATAGTGAATGCAGCGCAGGGGTCAGGAGTATAACATGCAGCAGGTGTATAATGTGTACAGAGTGCAGTGGTGAGAAGTCAGTCACATAAAGCCTAGCATACAGAGTAAGGTGGTCAGGTTTATGAAGTGTACAACGTAGAGTCTATCATGCAGCGCTCAGGAGTGCAAAATGCAGAGTGCAGGGATCAGGAGTGCATTTTACACAGAGTGCAGGGAACAGGAGTGGTTATTAAAAATGTTTCATGATTATTCATACTGTTTTATCAATAGATTAACAAAATGATGGTATTAATATAATAATAATTAGTGTATTGTATTAGGTAGATGGCGTAATACATCATTTAACCACTTACCGACCGGCTCCTGTACATATACGTTGGCACTTTAAAGATGGATATCTTGGTAATGGCAGCAGCTGCTGCCACAACTGAGGTATCCATCTTTTCAGGAGTCGGTCGTGTTTACGATAATGGTGGTCTCTGTGGAGGATTCACTGCGAGATCACCGTTATCGGCGGCGGGAGAGCTGCCACCCCCCTCCCGCCGCTCTCCCGCACCCTCCACCGCTTACCAGAGTCGTCGGTAGTGGCGGAGGCGATCAGGACCTGTCATGTCTGTGGTATGGAGACGAGTGAGGGGAAGATGGCCCCCACCCGTCTCCATACCATAGGAGGGCGGAAGCGACGTCATAACGTCAGCTCCGCCCATACGTCTTAAAAGGCCCTTTTTTTGTTGTCGTTTTTTCAAATGACAATTTTTTTTTTTTTTTTTTCATTAAAGTCCAAATATGAGATCTGAGGACTTTTTGGCCCAAGATCTCATATTTAAGAGGACCTGTCATGCTTTTTTCTATTACAAGGGATGTTTACATTCCTTGTAATAGGAATAAAAGTGTTCCAAATTTTTCTTTTTTTAAAATCAGTGAAAAAATAAATAAAATAAAGTAAAATAAATAATAATAAAAAATGTTTTAACGCGCCCTGTCCTGACGAGCTCGCGCGCAGAAGCAAACAAATACGTGAGTAGCACCCGCAAATGAAAACAGTGGTCACACCACACAAGTGAGGTATCACCGCAATCGTTAGAGCGAGAGCAATAATTCTAGCCCTAGACCTCCTCTGTAACTCAAAACATGCAACCTGTAGAATTTTTTAAACATCGCCTATGGAGATTTTTAAGGGTAAAAGTTTGACGCCATTCCACGAGCGGGCGCAATTTCGAAGCGTGACATGTTGGGTATCAATTTACTTGGCGTAACATTATCTTTCACAATATATAAAAAAAAAAATGGGCTAACTTTACTGTTGTCTTATTTTTTTATTCAAAAAAGTGATTTTTTTCCAAAAAAAGTGCGCTTGTAAGATCGCTGCACAAATACGGTGCGAAAAAAAGTATTGCAATGACCGCCATTTTATTCTCTAGGGTGTTAGAAAAAAAACAATATATAATGTTTGGGGGTTCTAAGTAATTTTCTAGCAAAAGAAAACTGTTTTAAACTTGTAAAGATGATAAGAAAGTAATAAATAACATTTAAAAAAATGTTTTATTTTTTCATAGTTCATATGTTTATGATTATGTGATTCAATTTTATGTATAATATAAACAATATGTGTTTGATGTGATGTAAAAAAAAACACATACAAAGAAATGATAAAAATTAATAGTAAGGCTTATATAAAAATAAGGTATTAAAGTGATGTTTTTTTTATGAAGGAGGTTGTTGCTGCATCAGATCCGTCATAATAGAAAGCTGCTTTTATTTGGAATTCTAAACAGACTGAGACCATGTAGATACAAGTTTAGGTTACCTTTAAGCAGCTGTGATCTGTCTCCCCTGCTGTTTGTTAGCATACTGAATGGCACGCTCTGCACGTGTAGTGTTTAAATGAACCGTGTGCATGTCAGCCAGGAGGAAGATTTCCAACCTACAGCGCATGTCCAAAGTATATGAGAATGACACTATTGTGGATAAATGAGATTGCTGCTGTCACTGGGACTTGTGTGTGGTACTGATTTATTGGAGTGTACTGACATTTTTTCTCATAATAGGTACATATTTTATCTATATAACATATTCTGTTCAGTTCCAATAAGTGATTGGTCATACTTTACTTTTATATATTGATCTATATGTATTTATGTTTATACTATAACTATACTTCTATAATTTATGTAGTTGACTAGAACTGCTGTATGTACACAGTGCATTTTATTATATTAAAATATACTCTCTGTGTGTGTATGTATCTCTCTCTCTCTCTCTCTCTCTCTCTCTCTCTCTCTCTCTCTCTGTATATATATAATGTGTGTGTGTGTGTGTGTGTGTGTGTGTATGTATGGATAGATAGAGTGTGTGTGTGTGTATATATATATATATATATATATATACTGTATATTATCAGTGTTGTATGCACCATCCTGAGGAGGGGGACAGTATAGTGCCATGAAACCTGTAAATACTTTATGATTTTTTTACATTATTCCGTGGATAATAAATATCAGCTTGATGAAGAACCAACTTCTCAGCTTCTACTTTACATTTGAGCACATGTACTGACACCAGTTTTCAATCTTTTGGCCTCCAGGATTTCTTGCTGCAAATACACTAGAATCCAGAAACCGCATTGTGCATGAGAGTCCAAATTACCCCATTTAGCACTGAGTGCAACTACTTATGCATGGGGACAACTACAGTGTATATTCCCAAAATATACTTCTGATCAGGGAGGATTATGAGACCCCAATTTGGCAAATACACAGAAAAATTTAAAGGCGATAAACAGTGTACCCCAAGAACCAGAAGTTAGCCTGGTATATCCCCATTTTGCAGTATACTAAGACATACTGTATTGGATAAAGAAATAACGAGAGCGAATTGTAGAGCAGAAGGTTGTTCCCCAGTCTCACATGAGGATAGTGTTGGATCTGGCCCATTCTCATGTGTTCAGTGGGGGCATATAAGCGTAGAAAAAATGTGACCTGGTATTTACAAAGCCACTGAGAGTTATCGAAAATTTTGCTCCAAGTGTCAAATTAATGCACTCCAACCGCATTTTTGAAGTCCCCTTGTATCTTTGCCTATAATTGAGATACATTTTGAAAGGTTTTCTATGGATCTGGTCCAGTCAGTGCTGAGGTCTGCCACGAAGCACCAGCATGTATTAATAGTCATTGAGTACACCAGCCAGTATCTAGAAGTAATCCCTCTCAGAAATACATTTTCTAAGGTTATTATCGGGGAAACCAAGTATGTGGTCAGATCCGAAAATGCGCATAGAGCGGTCCACCAACCTGTGCAAAGGATCAGGACAATGCATGCATGGGTACACATATACATTGGTGTGCACTTTTAGCATTGATTTGGTGTCCAGTGGCCTAGTTAAAGCATGAGAGAATTCAGGGTAATTACTTCATGGTCATAAGCCTCTGAGATCTGTGACCTGATCCTATGCTTGCATCTGCCGATCTGGTACCTCCGCTGCCCACTGATACTGATCTTGGCCTTGCCCAACTATGTCTCTGTTACCTGATTCTGTACTTCTGCTGCCAGTTGTTGCTGACTTCTGCCCACCTGACTACACTTCAAGATCCTGCATCTACAAGTGTCTAGATTGCCTGCTGCATGGATTCCAGTCCAGTTCTCTCTACATACCTGCACTACCCAGAGTGTCTGCTGGCCAGGATCTTCTACAGGCACCTGTGCCACTCTTTGCCCTGTGATACCCTGTCATCAACTCCAGGGGTAATGGAACACAGGGAGTAACAGAAACCCTCTGGTGAATTCAGCCTTGACCAGATATGTGACAGTTGCAGTGAAATGGCTGTTCCACATTTTTCCTATACATGTTTTCCCAAGGGAATTATGAAAGACCAAGGAACCCTATTCATGTCAAAGGTAACTAAGGCTGGCCATACATTATACAATTTTCTTCTACAATTTTCATTTGGATTTACCAAAATCATATAATATGAGGTCAAATCTAAACACTTTCATTTTTTATGCAATCAGGTAGGCTCTTACATAGGTAAATCTAAAGGAAATTGTACAAGAAAAATTGTATAATGCACTGTATGTCCAGCTTGTATTGGCAATTAAGCGTGTTTAGCCACGTTTAGCATTTTTTCATGACCAAAAGCTCCTCTCCTGAATGTGATTCTTCCTCAAGATCACCTAGATAGAGACTGGGAAATGTGTGAGGAAAATGTACAAACACATTGCTCAGATGCAGAAAAGGATTGCGGCAGAGTTTATAGCTGCCCTGCTAAAATCAGAATAGTTAGCATGGGAAACTTTTGGTGCCCACTGTAAAGAGTACATTTCTGGTAAAATGACAGAGCTCCAGTGGAGTATTCTCCATGGATGCAATGGGTGCAGTACACACAGGCCTCAGGGGGGAAGGGTCCACTATGCCTCACACATTGCACAACACTGAAACACTGTTTCGTTCTGTGTCTTCTCAGTAACTGCGATTGTCACTTGTTGCCTCAGCAAAGATTCCCTCTAGCTCCATGTTTCAGGGGGAGGAGGACTGTAACTGGCCACTGCTAAGGCTAACAACAGTCCTGCTAACCACGCTGAATGGACCTGGGGAAAGCAGGGGGCTTTATCACACTAGTGGTACCCTCTAAAGAGGTTTACCATGGATCGCACTTCAGAGCTCACACCTACCCTAGGCCCTTTGGCCAGGGCATTGTGAGGACAGCAGCCAAAAAAAAGCATAGAGATTACTTCTCTTCCTGCAATCCGCTGAAAATGCCACTATCACTATTCCTTATTTTTTTAAATACAAAATGTAGTCATGTTATGCTGATTTGCTTCTGTAAAGGGCAGGAAAACAGGGGCTTGGAATGCGTGTAAAGGCTCACTCAAACTAGCGGTTGAGAGCCACATTTTCACCACCTCGGCAACTGCTTCTCCTTTAGCTGCAGAGACAATGGCCAGCTTTGCTTCACAGCTGCAGCAGGAATTATACCCTCCATTTAAGTGAATGGGGCTGCAAGCACCCCACAACCGTGTGCAACGAACACAGCTGCAGTGCGCTGGTGCAGGCTTTAAGGGGTTAAAGCAGCTGGTAAGGAGGCGACACAATGCTTTATTAATACCTGTCAAATGCTCACTGAATAGCAATCTGAATGTAAATCAGTATTCAGAGACCAAAGCTAGTGTGAATAAGCTCTAAGGCATTGGAGGTATGAATTATTTTGAAATGGATCACCAAAACCAAGCAGTGGGGTAATACATTCTACCTTACTGCACTGCTTCTAGAATATCCACAGGGCAGGGGACAGCTGAGGGCCAGGAAGCATCCCTGCCTGTAACACTGTGAAAGTTACATAAAAAAAAATGTAAAAATTCACTTTTAATTATTTTAATACTGTTCAGTTCATTCTCTCAGAGCTGTCTGAAGTTGTCGACCAGCTGGTGCGCCCTTTTTTTCTTTTTTCTCGTTGTCTGTTAGGATTCCCCATCCTTGTGGGTAGCAAGGCCTGTGGTTATTTACTACTTGTCTGGTTATCCACTTGTGCGCAGGAGCGTCTTTTCTTCATTATCAGTTGTCTGAAGTTGTGGTTTATATAAAGATACGAGTCTTCTGGGTAAGTAGTAAAGAAAACCTACCACGCTCTACCCAGGTGTGTGTTGAATATGTGAGGAGGACTGGTGCAGCAGTTGGCATTCCCATAAGCCCGATACATATATCTTGTAAAGTAAGCTGGCATTCCAATCAAAGGCAAAGAGCCTTAATCATAGCAGCTATGATTGATACCCTTTGAGGGCAGAAACACGTAAGTGGACTGCACTTGTGATGTTTTATCCTGTTTTGCAATTAAGTGCTCTATACAGTTCCATGGTGGAGTGCTGGCTTACTTTAAAAAATATAGGCTTCTGGGAAAGTAGACCTTACATTCCTGTTGACTCTTCTGTCTTATATATAACAACCCTGTGTAACTTACTCCCGACCCCTGAACTCTGCATCACTTACTTCTGACCCCTGAACTCTGAATCACTTAGTGTACTCCTGAACTCTGCATCACTTAGTGTACTCCTGAACTTTGCATCACTTAGTGTACTCATGAACTCAGAATCACTTAGTGTACTCCTGAACTTTGCATCACTTAGTGTACTCCTGAACTCTGCATCACTTAGTGTACTCCTGAACTCTGCATCACTTAGTGTACTCCTGAACTTTGCATCACTTAGTGTACTCCTGAAATCTGCATCACTTAGTGTACTCATGAACTCTGCATCACTTAGTGTACTCCTGAACTTTGCATCACTTAGTGTACTCCTGAACTTTGCATCACTTAGTGTACTCCTGAACTCTGCATCACTTAGTGTACTCCTGAACTTTGCATCACTTAGTGTACTCCTGAAATCTGCATCACTTAGTGTACTCATGAACTCTGCATCACTTAGTGTACTCCTGAACTCTGAATCACTTAGTGTACTCCTGAACTCAGAATCACTTAGTGTACTCCTGAACTCTGCATCACTTAGTGTACTCCTGAACTTTGCATCACTTAGTGTACTCCTGAAATCTGCATCACTTAGTGTACTCATGAACTCTGCATCACTTAGTGTACTCATGAACTCTGCATCACTTAGTGTACTCATGAACTCAGAATCACTTAGTGTACTCCTGAACTCTGCATCACTTAGTGTACTCCTGAACTCTGCATCACTTAGTGTACTCATGAACTCAGAATCACTTAGTGTACTCCTGAACTCTGCATCACTTAGTGTACTCCTGAACTCTGCATCACTTAGTGTACTCCTGAACTCTGCATCACTTAGTGTACTCCTGAACTCTGCATCACTTAGTGTACTCCTGAACTCTGCATCACTTAGTGTACTCCTGAACTCTGAATCACTTAGTGTACTCCTGAACTTTGCATCACTTAGTGTACTCCTGAACTCTGCATCACTTAGTGTACTCCTGAAATCTGCATCACTTAGTGTACTCCTGATCTCGGCATCACTTAGTGTACTCCTGAAATCTGCATCACTTAGTGTACTCCAGAACTCTGCATCACTTAGTGTACTCCTGAACTCTGCATCACTTAGTGTACTCCTGAAATCTGCATCACTTAGTGTACTCCTGAACTCTGCATCACTTAGTGTACTCATGAACTCTGAATCACTTAGTGTACTCATGAACTCTGCATCACTTAGTGTACTCATGAACTCTGCATCACTTAGTGTACTCATGAACTCTGCATCACTTAGTGTACTCCTGAAATCTGCATCACTTAGTGTACTTCTGAACTCTGCATCACTTAGTGTACGCCTGAAATCTGCATCACTTAGTGTACTTTTGAACTCTGCATCACTTAGTGTACTCCTGAACTCTGCATCACTTAGTGTACTCCTGAAATCTGCATCACTTAGTGTACTTCTGAACTCTGCATCACTTAGTGTACTCCTGAACTCTGCATCACTTAGTGTACTCCTGAACTCTGCATCACTTAGTGTACTCCTGAACTCTGAATCACTTAGTGTACTCCTGAACTCTGCATCACTTAGTGTACTCATGAACTCTGAATCACTTAGTGTACTCCTGAACTTTGCATCACTTAGTGTACTCCTGAACTCTGCATCACTTAGTGTACTCATGAACTCTGAATCACTTAGTGTACTCCTGAACTTTGCATCACTTAGTGTACTCATGAACTCTGAATCACTTAGTGTACTCCTGAACTTTGCATCACTTAGTGTACTCCTGAACTCTGCATCACTTAGTGTACTCATGAACTCTGCATCACTTAGTGTACTCCTGAACTTTGCATCACTTAGTGTACTCCTGAAATCTGCATCACTTAGTGTACTCATGAACTCTGCATCACTTAGTGTACTCCTGAACTTTGCATCACTTAGTGTACTCCTGAACTTTGCATCACTTAGTGTACTCCTGAACTCTGCATCACTTAGTGTACTCCTGAACTTTGCATCACTTAGTGTACTCCTGAACTCTGCATCACTTAGTGTACTCCTGAACTCTGCATCACTTAGTGTACTCCTGAACTTTGCATCACTTAGTGTACTCCTGAACTCTGCATCACTTAGTGTACTCCTGAACTTTGCATCACTTAGTGTACTCCTGAAATCTGCATCACTTAGTGTACTCATGAACTCTGCATCACTTAGTGTACTCATGAACTCTGAATCACTTAGTGTACTCCTGAACTTTGCATCACTTAGTGTACTCCTGAACTCAGAATCACTTAGTGTACTCCTGAACTCTGCATCACTTAGTGTACTCCTGAACTCTGCATCACTTAGTGTACTCATGAACTCAGAATCACTTAGTGTACTCCTGAACTCTGCATCACTTAGTGTACTCCTGAACTCTGCATCACTTAGTGTACTCCTGAACTCTGCATCACTTAGTGTACTCCTGAACTCTGCATCACTTAGTGTACTCCTGAACTCTGCATCACTTAGTGTACTCCTGAACTCTGAATCACTTAGTGTACTCCTGAACTTTGCATCACTTAGTGTACTCCTGAACTCTGCATCACTTAGTGTACTCCTGAAATCTGCATCACTTAGTGTACTCCTGATCTCGGCATCACTTAGTGTACTCCTGAAATCTGCATCACTTAGTGTACTCCAGAACTCTGCATCACTTAGTGTACTCCTGAACTCTGCATCACTTAGTGTACTCCTGAAATCTGCATCACTTAGTGTACTCCTGAACTCTGCATCACTTAGTGTACTCATGAACTCTGAATCACTTAGTGTACTCATGAACTCTGCATCACTTAGTGTACTCATGAACTCTGCATCACTTAGTGTACTCATGAACTCTGCATCACTTAGTGTACTCCTGAAATCTGCATCACTTAGTGTACTTCTGAACTCTGCATCACTTAGTGTACGCCTGAAATCTGCATCACTTAGTGTACTTCTGAACTCTGCATCACTTAGTGTACTCCTGAACTCTGCATCACTTAGTGTACTCCTGAAATCTGCATCACTTAGTGTACTTCTGAACTCTGCATCACTTAGTGTACTCCTGAACTCTGCATCACTTAGTGTACTCCTGAACTCTGCATCACTTAGTGTACTCCTGAACTCTGAATCACTTAGTGTACTCCTGAACTCTGCATCACTTAGTGTACTCATGAACTCTGAATCACTTAGTGTACTCCTGAACTTTGCATCACTTAGTGTACTCCTGAACTCTGCATCACTTAGTGTACTCATGAACTCTGAATCACTTAGTGTACTCCTGAACTTTGCATCACTTAGTGTACTCATGAACTCTGAATCACTTAGTGTACTCCTGAACTTTGCATCACTTAGTGTACTCCTGAACTCTGCATCACTTAGTGTACTCATGAACTCTGAATCACTTAGTGTACTCCTGAACTTTGCATCACTTAGTGTACTCCTGAACTCACAATCACTTAGTGTACTCCTGAACTCTGCATCACTTAGTGTACTCCTGAACTCTGCATCACTTAGTGTACTCATGAACTCAGAATCACTTAGTGTACTCCTGAACTCTGAATCACTTAGTGTACTCCTGAACTCTGCATCACTTAGTGTACTCCTGAACTCTGCATCACTTAGTGTACTCCTGAACTCTGAATCACTTAGTGTACTCCTGAACTTTGCATCACTTAGTGTACTCCTGAACTCTGCATCACTTAGTGTACTCCTGAAATCTGCATCACTTAGTGTACTCCTGATCTCTGCATCACTTAGTGTACTCCTGAAATCTGCATCACTTAGTGTACTCCTGAACTCTGCATCACTTAGTGTACTCCTGAACTCTGTATCACTTAGTGTACTCCTGAACTCTGCATCACTTAGTGTACTCCTGAACTCTGCATCACTTAGTGTACTCATGAACTCTGCATCACTTAGTGTACTCATGAACTCTGAATCATTTAGTGTACTCCTGAACTCTGCATCACTTAGTGTACTCATGAACTCTGCATCACTTAGTGTACTCATGAACTCTGCATCACTTAGTGTACTCCTGAAATCTGCATCACTCAGTGTACTTCTGAACTCTGCATCACTTAGTGTACTTCTGAACTCTGCATCACTTACTGTACTCCTGAACTCTGCATCACTTAGTGTACTCCTGAACTCTGCATCACTTAGTGTACTCATGAACTCTGCATCACTTAGTGTACTCATGAACTCTGAATCACTTAGTGTACTCATGAACTCTGAATCACTTAGTGTACTCCTGAACTTTGCATCACTTAGTGTACTCCTGAACTCTGCATCACTTAGTGTACTCCTGAACTCTGAATCACTTAGTGTACTCCTGAACTTTGCATCACTTAGTGTACTCCTGAACTCAGAATCACTTAGTGTACTCCTGAACTTTGCATCGCTTAGTGTACTCCTGAACTCAGAATCACTTAGTGTACTCCTGAACTCTGCATCACTTAGTGTACTCCTGAACTCTGCATCACTTAGTGTACTCCTGAACTCAGAATCACTTAGTGTACTCCTGAACTCTGAATCACTTAGTGTACTCCTGAACTCTGCATCACTTAGTGTACTCATGAACTCTGAATCACTTAGTGTACTCCTGAACTCTGCATTACTTAGTGTACTCCTGAACTCTGCATCACTTAGTGTACTCCTGAACTCTGAATCACTTATTGTACTCCTGAACTTTGCATCACTTGGTGTACTCCTGAACTCTGCATCACTTAGTGTACTCCTGAAATCTGCATCACTTAGTGTACTCCTGAACTCTGCATCACTTAGTGTACTCCTGAACTCTGCATCATTTAGTGTACTCATGAACTCTGCATCACTTAGTGTACTCCTGAACTTTGCATCACTTAGTGTACTCCTGAACTCTGCATCACTTAGTGTACTCCTGAACTCTGAATCACTTAGTGTACTCCTGAACTTTGCATCACTTAGTGTACTCCTGAACTCTGCATCACTTAGTGTACTCATGAACTCTGAATCACTTAGTGTACTCCTGAACTTTGCATCGCTTAGTGTACTCCTGAACTCAGAATCACTTAGTGTACTCCTGAACTCTGCATCACTTAGTGTACTCCTGAACTCTGCATCACTTAGTGTACTCATGAACTCAGAATCACTTAGTGTACTCCTGAACTCTGAATCACTTAGTGTACTCCTGAACTCTGCATCACTTAGTGTACTCATGAACTCTGAATCACTTAGTGTACTCCTGAACTCTGCATCACTTAGTGTACTCCTGAACTCTGCATCACTTAGTGTACTCCTGAACTCTGAATCACTTATTGTACTCCTGAACTTTGCATCACTTGGTGTACTCCTGAACTCTGCATCACTTAGTGTACTCCTGAAATCTGCATCACTTAGTGTACTCCTGAACTCTGCATCACTTAATGTACTCATGAACTCTGCATCACTTAGTGTACTCCTGAAATCTGCATCACTTAGTGTACTCCTGAACTCTGCATCACTTAGTGTACTCATGAACTCTGAATCACTTAGTGTACTCATGAACTCTGCATCACTTAGTGTACTCATGAACTCTGCATCACTTAGTGTACTTCTGAACTCTGCATCACTTAGTGTACTCCTGAACTCTGCATCACTTAGTGTACTCCTGAACTCTGCATCACTTAGTGTACTCCTGAAATCTGCATCACTTAGTGTACTCCTGAAATCTGTATCACTTAGTGTACTCATGAACTCTGCATCACTTAGTGTACTCCTGAACTTTGCATCACTTAGTGTACTCCTGAACTCTGCTTCACTTAGTGTACTCCTGAACTTTGCATCACTTAGTGTACTCCTGAACTCTGCATCACTTAGTGTACTCCTGAACTCTGCATCACTTAGTGTACTCCTGAACTTTGCATCACTTAGTGTACTCCTGAACTCTGCATCACTTAGTGTACTCCTGAACTTTGCATCACTTAGTGTACTCCTGAAATCTGCATCACTTAGTGTACTCATGAACTCTGCATCACTTAGTGTACTCATGAACTCTGAATCACTTAGTGTACTCCTGAACTTTGCATCACTTAGTGTACTCCTGAACTCAGAATCACTTAGTGTACTCCTGAACTCTGCATCACTTAGTGTACTCCTGAACTCTGCATCACTTAGTGTACTCATGAACTCAGAATCACTTAGTGTACTCCTGAACTCTGCATCACTTAGTGTACTCCTGAACTCTGCATCACTTAGTGTACTCCTGAACTCTGCATCACTTAGTGTACTCCTGAACTCTGCATCACTTAGTGTACTCCTGAACTCTGCATCACTTAGTGTACTCCTGAACTCTGAATCACTTAGTGTACTCCTGAACTTTGCATCACTTAGTGTACTCCTGAACTCTGCATCACTTAGTGTACTCCTGAAATCTGCATCACTTAGTGTACTCCTGATCTCGGCATCACTTAGTGTACTCCTGAAATCTGCATCACTTAGTGTACTCCAGAACTCTGCATCACTTAGTGTACTCCTGAACTCTGCATCACTTAGTGTACTCCTGAAATCTGCATCACTTAGTGTACTCCTGAACTCTGCATCACTTAGTGTACTCATGAACTCTGAATCACTTAGTGTACTCATGAACTCTGCATCACTTAGTGTACTCATGAACTCTGCATCACTTAGTGTACTCATGAACTCTGCATCACTTAGTGTACTCCTGAAATCTGCATCACTTAGTGTACTTCTGAACTCTGCATCACTTAGTGTACGCCTGAAATCTGCATCACTTAGTGTACTTCTGAACTCTGCATCACTTAGTGTACTCCTGAACTCTGCATCACTTAGTGTACTCCTGAAATCTGCATCACTTAGTGTACTTCTGAACTCTGCATCACTTAGTGTACTCCTGAACTCTGCATCACTTAGTGTACTCCTGAACTCTGCATCACTTAGTGTACTCCTGAACTCTGAATCACTTAGTGTACTCCTGAACTCTGCATCACTTAGTGTACTCATGAACTCTGAATCACTTAGTGTACTCCTGAACTTTGCATCACTTAGTGTACTCCTGAACTCTGCATCACTTAGTGTACTCATGAACTCTGAATCACTTAGTGTACTCCTGAACTTTGCATCACTTAGTGTACTCATGAACTCTGAATCACTTAGTGTACTCCTGAACTTTGCATCACTTAGTGTACTCCTGAACTCTGCATCACTTAGTGTACTCATGAACTCTGAATCACTTAGTGTACTCCTGAACTTTGCATCACTTAGTGTACTCCTGAACTCACAATCACTTAGTGTACTCCTGAACTCACAATCACTTAGTGTACTCCTGAACTCTGCATCACTTAGTGTACTCATGAACTCAGAATCACTTAGTGTACTCCTGAACTCTGAATCACTTAGTGTACTCCTGAACTCTGCATCACTTAGTGTACTCCTGAACTCTGCATCACTTAGTGTACTCCTGAACTCTGAATCACTTAGTGTACTCCTGAACTTTGCATCACTTAGTGTACTCCTGAACTCTGAATCACTTAGTGTACTCCTGAACTTTGCATCACTTAGTGTACTCCTGAACTCTGCATCACTTAGTGTACTCCTGAAATCTGCATCACTTAGTGTACTCCTGATCTCTGCATCACTTAGTGTACTCCTGAAATCTGCATCACTTAGTGTACTCATGAACTCTGCATCACTTAGTGTACTCCTGAAATCTGCATCACTCAGTGTACTTCTGAACTCTGCATCACTTAGTGTACTTCTGAACTCTGCATCACTTACTGTACTCCTGAACTCTGCATCACTTAGTGTACTCCTGAACTCTGCATCACTTAGTGTACTCATGAACTCTGCATCACTTAGTGTACTCATGAACTCTGAATCACTTAGTGTACTCATGAACTCTGAATCACTTAGTGTACTCCTGAACTTTGCATCACTTAGTGTACTCCTGAACTCTGCATCACTTAGTGTACTCCTGAACTCTGAATCACTTAGTGTACTCCTGAACTTTGCATCACTTAGTGTACTCCTGAACTCAGAATCACTTAGTGTACTCCTGAACTTTGCATCGCTTAGTGTACTCCTGAACTCAGAATCACTTAGTGTACTCCTGAACTCTGCATCACTTAGTGTACTCCTGAACTCTGCATCACTTAGTGTACTCCTGAACTCAGAATCACTTAGTGTACTCCTGAACTCTGAATCACTTAGTGTACTCCTGAACTCTGCATCACTTAGTGTACTCATGAACTCTGAATCACTTAGTGTACTCCTGAACTCTGCATTACTTAGTGTACTCCTGAACTCTGCATCACTTAGTGTACTCCTGAACTCTGAATCACTTATTGTACTCCTGAACTTTGCATCACTTGGTGTACTCCTGAACTCTGCATCACTTAGTGTACTCCTGAAATCTGCATCACTTAGTGTACTCCTGAACTCTGCATCACTTAGTGTACTCCTGAACTCTGCATCATTTAGTGTACTCATGAACTCTGCATCACTTAGTGTACTCCTGAACTTTGCATCACTTAGTGTACTCCTGAACTCTGCATCACTTAGTGTACTCCTGAACTCTGAATCACTTAGTGTACTCCTGAACTTTGCATCACTTAGTGTACTCCTGAACTCTGCATCACTTAGTGTACTCATGAACTCTGAATCACTTAGTGTACTCCTGAACTTTGCATCGCTTAGTGTACTCCTGAACTCAGAATCACTTAGTGTACTCCTGAACTCTGCATCACTTAGTGTACTCCTGAACTCTGCATCACTTAGTGTACTCATGAACTCAGAATCACTTAGTGTACTCCTGAACTCTGAATCACTTAGTGTACTCCTGAACTCTGCATCACTTAGTGTACTCATGAACTCTGAATCACTTAGTGTACTCCTGAACTCTGCATCACTTAGTGTACTCCTGAACTCTGCATCACTTAGTGTACTCCTGAACTCTGAATCACTTATTGTACTCCTGAACTTTGCATCACTTGGTGTACTCCTGAACTCTGCATCACTTAGTGTACTCCTGAAATCTGCATCACTTAGTGTACTCCTGAACTCTGCATCACTTAATGTACTCATGAACTCTGCATCACTTAGTGTACTCCTGAAATCTGCATCACTTAGTGTACTCCTGAACTCTGCATCACTTAGTGTACTCATGAACTCTGAATCACTTAGTGTACTCATGAACTCTGCATCACTTAGTGTACTCATGAACTCTGCATCACTTAGTGTACTTCTGAACTCTGCATCACTTAGTGTACTCCTGAACTCTGCATCACTTAGTGTACTCCTGAAATCTGCATCACTTAGTGTACTCCTGAAATCTGTATCACTTAGTGTACTCATGAACTCTGCATCACTTAGTGTACTCATGAACTCTGCATCACTTAGTGTACTCATGAACTCTGCATCACTTAGTGTACTCCTGAAATCTGCATCACTTAGTGTACTTCTGAACTCTGCATCACTTAGTGTACTCCTGAACTCTGCATCACTTAGTGTACTCCTGAACTCTGCATCACTTAGTGTACTCCTGAACTCTGCATCACTTAGTGTACTCCTGAAATTTGCATCACTTAGTGTACTCCTGAACTCTGCATCACTTAGTGTACTCCTGAAATCTGTATCACTTAGTGTACTCCTGAACTCTGCATCACCTATTCCTGACCCCTGATCCCTGTGTCTCTTGCTCATGACCCCTGAACTCTGTATCACTCCTGACCCCTGAACTCTGCATCATTTACTACTGACCCCCGAACTCTATGTAATTTACTACTGACCACTGAGTTATGCATCACTTATTCCTGACCCCTGAACTCTGCATCACTTACTACTGAACACTACATCACTGATGTAGTCTTTTACTCATGACCCCTGAACTCTGCATCACTTACTACTGACTTCTGAACTCTGTGTCACTTATACCTGACCCCTGAACTCTGCATCACTTACTACTGAGTTCTAAACTCTACGTTACTTACTACTGACCTCTGAATTCTGCTTTACTTACTATTGACCTCTGAACTCTACATCACATACTACTGACCCCTGAACTCTGTGTCACCTACTGCTGACCTCTGTGTTAGTTACTATTGACCCCTGAACTCTGCACCACTTAATAATGACTGCTGATCTCTGCACCACTTACTACTGACCTCTGAACTCTGCACCACTTACTACTGACCCCTGAACTCTGCACCACTCAATACTGACTTCTGAACTCTGCACCACTTACTACTGAACCTTTGGAATCACTTGCTACTTGACCCCTGCACTCTGTGTCCCTTGAAGCCAGCACCAATATTCAGCACAATGAAAACCACACCTAACCTTTTCTTTCTTTTTATCTCACAAAAGGGCTCAACTTATGATCTTGCCCACAGACCCACTGCTTTCTAAAAACACCCCTGCAAGGTCCCTGAGAGATCAGAGAGAATATCAGTGATGCCAAATAACAATACCAACCTGGAAAAAAGAAACCCCTTCAAATATACCAAATTAACCTAATAAATCTCTGGTAGATTGCAAGGTTCTCTCAGATGTAAGCATCCCTAAAGTATCACCAGCAAAAGGTATACTCAAGCTTAGAATCTAATAAACTCTGTCTGCTACTTAGGTTCCAAAGGTGAGAGAGTTCTTGCAGAGAAACCAAAAAGGTGTTCTCAGAATGACTCAAACTGCAGCTAATTTCTAATGAAAGTGAACTGTAATGCCGCGTACACACGGTCGGACTTTTCGTCTACGAAAGTCCGACAGCCTGTCCGACAGACTTCCGGCGGACTTTCGGCGGACTTGCGGCAGACTTTCTAACGAACGGACTTGCCTACACACGACCACACAAAAGTTCGACAGCCTAGTACGCGGTGACGTACACCAAGCGACGAGACTATAAAACGGAAGTTCAATAGCCCGTACGACACCCTTTGGGCTCCTTCTGCTAATCTCGTGTTTATCTCGTGTTAGTAGAAGTTTGGTGAGAGACGATTCGCGCTTGTGAGACTCGTATTTTTCAGTTCGTTTTAACTGTTGTTCAGTCTGTGCTTGTGAGGTTTGTATCTGCTTTTCAGTGCGTTTGGTCAGTTGGCATTGAGAAATCTTTGTTTTATTGTCCGCTTGTTCCTGATTTTCAGGTCGCTCTTCACAGGCCTTGCTGTTCTTCAGTGCGTTCTGTTTAGTGCGTTCTGACCAGCCGACCGTTTTGAAACCATGTTACCTGTACGTACTCGTCGTCAAGCTCGTCCATTGTATGTGTTTGGTGCTGTAGTTTATTCTTCAGACCAAGACCAGTCCATGAACAGGGTGGGAAGGAGTTCATGGACCAAGAATTGGTTGCTCCAGCGTGACCAGTTCTGTCACATGCCATTGCTCCGTGAGATCCGTGAGAATAATCCTGAGGATTTCAGGAACTTTCTCCGGATGACGGACCCCGTTTTTGACCGTTTGTTGGCTTTGCTGACCCCCTATATCAGCAGGCAGGATACCTGCATGAGGCAAGCCATCACTCCGGAGCAGAGGCTAGTTGCCACGTTGTGGTACTTGGTGACAGGGAGAAGCCTGCAGGACCTCAAGTTCTCGACAGGCATCTCCCCCCAGGCTCTGGGGATCATTATCCCAGAGACCTGTTCTGCCATCATCCAGGTCCTGCAGAAGGACTATATTAAGGTAAGATATTTTTCTTTTATTAGCATCACATGTTCTTTTATGTAATCTTTGATAATGTAATGTATTTCTTGCCTCAAACACTACTTACCATCATTGCAATATAGTGTGAATGTCCCCTTTTTATCCTCACACATGCTGGATTTTTTTCCTGTTCTTTTTTGTCATGCATGTATATTTTCCTTCAATAACCTCCCCAGCATGCAATGATGGGCACATATCCACCTAGTCTACTCATTTTGAATGTATTTTGTTTGAGTGTATTTAGTGTGCTTATAATTAGCAATTAGCTTGATTTCCCAACCCCCTCCCCCCCACCTAAACTCAATCCAAATAGTGTGCTTATAATTAGCAATTAGCTTGATTTCCCAACCCCCCCCACCCCCCACCCTCGTAAAAATTTTCTAGAATGTTCTGTGGTGTTGATTTGTATAAAGCAAATATATGTTGCACTTTGCAAAATGCATGTGCACTCTCCAAGTGCATTTGTTCCAGTGCTTTAGTAAATGAGCAGAAGCTCTGCTGATTTCCATCATCAAATCATATGCAAGCCACAAAGTGTTTTCATTAATTGCCCTTGCATGTGATTGTGTACTCCTTGCAACATGACTGCCTTTTTACCTTACCTCATTTACTGTAAGCTGGGTAGCAACTGCACTTGCAGAGTGCGACAACTGCAGTCTTGTAGCCTTTTTAGTCCCTAAATCCCTGCGTGTCCTAAAAGTAATCTTTTTTAGGGATTTCACAACCCCCTAAAATGTAATCAATGTTCCATCAGAGGGGGTGAGCAATCTGATAAGTGTGCCTTTCCATATTAGTTCTTCCCGAAGATTTAAATTATTTAATGTTATACTGATGCTGGGGAATAATGTTTTTAATTGTATAATTTTCTTGCAATGTTATCTTCAAAATTAATGATTTTGGTTTTCTTGTTTGATTCCCCAGTTTCCTTCAACGCCACAGGAATGGCAGACTGTGGCATCCCATTTTGCCACCCGTTGGGACTTTCCCAATTGTGGAGGGGCTATAGATGGGAAACATGTCCACATCGTGCCACCACCCCATTCGGGGTCATACTATTTTAATTATAAGGGGTTCCACAGTATTGTTTTAATGGCGGTGGTGTCGGCACACTATGAATTTTTATATGTGGACGTGGAGAAGAATGGCCGGATGTCGGATGGAGGAGTATTTGCCCAGACGGAGTTCTGCCAGCGTCTCCAGAGTGGTGGCCTGGGATTGCCACCTGATGCGGATAACGTGGAAGGACTCCCCTTTGTCTTCATTGCCGATGAAGCCTTCGCTCTGAGCAAGCACCTCATGAGGCCATTCCCGCAAAGAACCCTCACCCCGGAGAGGAGGGTTTTTAATTTCCGGCTGGCCAGAGCTAGAAGAGTGGTTGAGAATGCGTTTGGGATTCTGGCCAGCCGGTTCCGCCTGTTTCAAACCTCCATTAATTTGGCGGAATACAAACTTAATTTTATAATTTTATCGTGCTGCATCCTGCACAACTTTTTACAACAACATTCTCCAAATTATATGGTAACAGTTGGGCCTGAGGCCGGACTTATCGATGACAACCTTACGGGCCTGGATACTGTCCGTACTGGCTTGGCCCCCCAAAGTGCCCGTCAAGTTAGACAGCAATATGTTAATTATTTTATGGGAAGGGGGGCCATTGCAATGGGCCAGGATATCTAAATATTTTAAAATAAAAAAATCTTGATGAAATCGTGAATTATATTTATTGCTTGCCTTTCTTTTGGGCTTTCTCCTAGGTTATGGTCGAGCAGTTGTAGTGCCAACTGTATTTTCCTTTTAAATGTCTAAATAAGCTCCATTGCCACTGTAAACAACTTTTTTTAAATTATAACCAAACTGATACTGAGCATTGAAATAACAAACCACACATTTCTTTAATTCCTAAGCAGATGTTTTTATTAATCGTTGTTATGCATTCAGTTATGCATTTAGTATAAAATGTTCCTAGACAAAAATATAATGATATCTTAATAATTTCGAAAAATATAATTATAGTTAAATATTTTTACATAATCAAAAATACAATTTTTTGGGCATTTTGATCTTAGCAAACATGCGTTTTTCTAATTTTTTTTTTTGGTTTTTTAAAATCACTTTTTTTTTTTTTTTTTTGGTTTTTTAAAATCCATTTTTTTTTTGGTTTTTTAAAATCACTTTATTTTTTTTTTGGTTTTTTAAAATCCATTTTTTTTTTTTTGGTTTTTTTAAAATCACTTTTTTTTTTGGTTTTTTAAAATCCATTTTTTTTTTTTTTTTGGTTTTTTAAAATCCATTTTTTTTTCTTGGTTTTTTAAAATCCATTTTTTTTTTTTTTTGGTTTTTTAAAATCCATTTTTTTTTTTTTGGTTTTTTAAAATCCATTTTTTTTTTTTTTTGGTTTTTTAAAATCCATTTTTTTTTTTGGTTTTTTAAAATCACTTTTTTTTTTTTTTTTGGGTTTTTTAAAATCACTTTTTTTTTTTTTTTGGTTTTTGAAAATCACTTTTTTTTTTTTTTTTGGTTTTTTAAAATCACTTTTTTTTTTTTTTTTTGGATTTTTAAGATATTTTCTCTAAACAGCCCTCCTTTTTTAAATGCTGTTAAACAGCCATATAATTTGACCAAAAATAATAAAGAGAAGGCCCAGAATGGGGTCAGCAAACCAGGAAATGAAGGACATGATCGATGTTTTGGGGTTTCAAAAAAGGCATTTAGATTCGACCCAAAACATCAATCATGTCCTTCATTTCCTGCTGCATACGATCCAGCCGATTACGCATTTCATCGATCTCCCCATTCCAGGCCATTATTTGACCAATTAGCCGTTGGGCACTGTCTGAGGTGAAATAGTCACTTCTTGTACCTAAAGTGGAATGAAACAAAAAAATGTGTTTAGAAATATGCACACATACATAGTTTACCTTACCATAAAGCTGGTGTCTCAGACACTGACCTGGTGGGGTGCCCATGTCGCATAATTCCTGAACATCCTCGGGGGTGGCGCTGTTGCTTGACTCAAGCACAACCAGATCACCTAAAATAGAGTAGAAAAATTACATAAAAGAAAAGGCAGCCATGCATAGATTACCGTAAGCTGGTGTGTCAGACACTCACCTGGTGGGGTGCCCATGTCGCCCACCTCTCCTTCCTCCACATCCTCAGTGGGGCTGATTTCCCAAGTATGTTCTTTTGCTGGGGGAGGACTGGGTTCCTCTTGTTGGCTGAGTGATTTTTCCCCTATGTGAAGCCAAAAATTAATATACTTAGCACACAGATATTTTAGTACATACTAATCTTCAAACATTTGTAGTGAAGTGGTGTACAAATTGTCTGTTTGTGTAGAGTTCCTAGTAGACTTCAAGATTTTAATTTCTAAAGACATATCAAGATGGATAGATATCTCGATATCTAGATATCAATATCAAAATATATCAAAAAATCTTTGGATCTCTCTCTCTAATCTAAAAATAGATATTAATTTAATTAAAAAAAAAGAAAAAAATTCTATATCTATCTATATATCTACCTATATATCTATATACATACATATATACATACATACATATGTATATATATATATATACACACACACACACATATATATATATATGTATATATATATATATATATATATATATATATATGTGTATATATATATATATATATATGTGTATATATATATATATGTGTATATATATATATATATATATATATATATATATGTGTATATATATATATATATATATATATGTATATGTGTGTATATATATATATATATATGTATATGTGTGTATATATATATGTATATATATATATATATATATATATATATATATATATATATATATATATATATATATATATATGTCTATGTGTATATATATAGAGAGAGATATATATGTATATATTATATATAGATATGTAACGATGTTTATTAAAAGATCGTTTCAAACGATGCAAACAATCGTAGAGGAATGAAAAGCACATGGAGCGGTATACAAGGTAATCAACACAAGATGAAAACACAGGTACTTACTTTTTTTCAGCACTTTCCGGATCCGTCTGAACTGATCCGGCTCCCTGAGTTTCAGGTCAGACCATCTTTTTCTAAGTTGATCCCTGGAGCGCTGTACCCCAAAAGAAGCCTGTAAAGTGTCCACCACCTTCACCATTATTTTGGCCTTGCGCAAATTTGGCCGGGCGTACGGCCCATACTTCCCATCATAGTCCTTTTTTTGAAGAATGGCCACCATCTCCACCATCTCTTCAAAACTCATATTGGAGGCCTTAAATCTAGGCCTCACAGATCTGGTTGACGTTCCAGCCTCCAGGCTTTTTTCGCTACCTGAGGTAGTTAACATGTCGTGTGTCTCCGCCATTATTCACCC
Organism: Aquarana catesbeiana; assembly: GCF_042186555.1. Lineage (NCBI taxonomy): Eukaryota > Metazoa > Chordata > Amphibia > Anura > Ranidae > Aquarana > Aquarana catesbeiana. The sequence continues at coordinate 370,350,704 of NC_133327.1, read as the reverse complement.
CACTACGCGCCGTAACTAAAAATGGGCGGAGAACATGAGTTAAAATCGAACGTCAGGGGCGGGCAACGCAGGCGGAGTTTCACACATGCGTAGTGTATAAAGAGGGGCCTTGCGCACGTGTCGTACGTACGTTCTGTGCGTAGAATTAAGGGGCGGAGAACATGAGTTAAAATCAAACGTCAGGGGCGGGCGACGCAGGCGGAGTTTCACACATGCGTAGTGTATAAAGAGGGGCCTTGCGCACGTGTCGTACGTACGTTCTGTGCGTAGAATTAAGGGGCGGAGAACATGAGTTAAAATCGAACGTCAGGGGCGGGCGACGCAGGCGGAGTTTCACACATGCGTAGTGTATAAAGAGGGGCCTTGCGCACGTGTCGTACGTACGTTCTGTGCGTAGGTGATAGTGGACCGGGACGCTACTAAACGAAGGTAATTTAAAATTTATACTTTTGGTCAAGACTTTGTAGCAAGCGGCCTATATGGCTTGACAGATTGATGAGGCCTACATAGGGATAAGATGATGAGGGTTTAGCAGAAACCTAATAAGTGTTTTTTGTCTTGTGACTTTATCTTTTATACAGACATTATGAATCCCCTATTTAAGGATCCAGAGTTCCTTACTGCTTTTATTTCTAAATATAGAGAGATGAGGAATTTGTGGGAGGTGAAACACCCACAGTATTATGCAAAGCATGTGAGGAAGTCAACGCTGGAGAGACTTCTGTCCTTTGTCCAGGCGACCATCCCGGAAGCAACAATGGAGACATTGCTCAAGAAAATTGGGGTCTTGAGGAACATGTATAAGAGGGAACATAAGAAGATCCAGGAATCAATGAGATCAGGAGCATCAGCAGATGATGTTTATGTACCCAGGCTGTGGTACTACAATCAACTCCGTTTTCTTGATGACCAGACTGAAGCCAGGGCATCACTTTCAACCCTTCCCTCCACCCTTCCCTCCACCCTTCCCTCCACCCCAGCAGAGGCTGATGAGGAGCAAGCTGGGTCTTCCATCCTGGATGAACCGGATATGACCATCTGGAGTCAGGTAAATTATTTTAACAAATATTTACTGTACTAATATTAATGATGTTAACTGGATGTTATAATTGTCTAAAATAATTTTGCCCTCAAAATTGTGTATACATATAAATTGACAGTAGTGGCTAAATATGTTTGGCACCTGCTTGAAATAATTAGGGTGTCTGATTAGACTCTTTTATTAAAGAGATGTATTCACATTGAATTTGCTAGTCATGAGAAGCAAACTGTGTGTCATTGATGAACCCAAAAAAATATACTAAAACTATTGTCCTTTTTTTATACACAGGATGAGTCCATCCAGGAGGAATGTGGGGAAAGTGGCAGGCAGGAGGAGACCGGGCCCATGGACAGCCTGGAGGAGGCCGGATTCACCATCATCCTGGAGGAGGCTGGGCCCAGTGTCAGGCAGGAGGTGGCTGCTCCCAGTGAGGTGGCTGCTCCCAGTGAGGTGGCTGGGCCAAGTGAGGTGGCTGGGCCAAGTGAGGTGGCTGGGCCCAGTAGGAGCCTGACCGAATCCCAAGTGCCTCCCCTCCACCTTCCCAAAAAAAGGGCCAGGAAGGGGACGGTCACACAGGAGGCATCCCTGCGCCTCATGCAAGAGGCCACCCGTTTTTTAAAGAGCCCCCCCGAAGCGGAAGAGTCCTATGGCTGCTACTTAGCCAGCAGGCTTCTTCAAATGGATTGGGAGCAGCGCCTCATTTGTGAGCGACTATTTGGGGAAACAATCCAGAAGGGGCTGCAGGGCACGCTAACACGAAACACCCAACTACATGAGGCAGCCCCCCCTCCTCCTCCTCCTCCTCCTCCTCCTCCTGCCACAACTGAAACACCAGAGCCACAGCCTCGAAAGAAGGCTACAGGGAAGGCTGCAGGGAAGGCTGCAGGGCAGCGTGGAGGAAAGGCTGCAGGGAAGAGAAGAAAGTGATGACTTGGGTTCAGTCTGGTCTGACAGAAGACGCAGGCTGTTGTAGTACCACAGTCTGGGGACATCTATATCATCTGCTGGTGCTGTTGATCTCTGGGATTCTTGGACCAGATTGTGCTCCCTCTTATATGGACTCCTCAAGATCCCCATTATCTTGTACACATACTTTTTCCAGCGTTGACTTCCTCTTTATTTTATTTAGACCATAAATAAATGGATCTTTTTTGAGTTTAGGTTTTTTATTTTAAATCATAGATTTTAGACACAATGTTTTAAATTAACAAGGGACAACAATCTCATTGATTTTGCAAAAACACAACAAAAATAGATTAAAATAATGTTAATAATGTTCGAGTGGTAAGTATTTAAAAAAAAAAAGAAACATAACCAAAAACGGTTCTTTGGGTTAACTTTATATAAAAAAAATAACAAATCACTATAAAAACAAAAATTATAAAGGGTTCTTTGTGGTAACTTTACAAACATTAAAAAAAATTTAAAAAATATATATAAAAATGGGTTCCCTGTGGTAACTTTACAAAAAAATTTAGAGATAAACAGAAAAAAAGTTCCACAACAATCATAAAATAAATATCTGGATAAAAATTACAAGAAAAGATGACTCCACCAAAAAAAAAAAAAGTTTAAAAAGTATTATTAGTATGGAAACATTGTTTTGAAAAAGCATACCATGTCATTCATGAGATCAAAGAGAAAAAGAATCCAGAAATCTGTTTGGGAGAACTCTGTTTGAATATGAACAGCAAAACATCTTCATTCTTTATAGCATTCGTAAAGAAGACATTAAATGCGCTGCATTCAACGATCACAGATTTTGCAGCATGAGGAATGTGCTACCTACAATACGAACACTAGTTTTACTAGACCGAGTGCTTCCGTTTAGTTTTTGCTTATGAGCATGCGTCGTTTTTTTGTCCGTCGGACTAGCATACAGACGAGCGGACTTCGGGGTCCGTCGTAGTTACGACGTAAAGATTTGAAGCATGTTTCAAATCTAAAGTCCGTCGGATTTGAGGCTAAAAAAGTCCGTTGAAAGTCCGGAGAAGCCCACACACGATCGGATTACCAGCCAGCTTTAGTCCGTCAGCGTCCGTTGGACTTTTGTAGACGAAAAGTCCGACCGTGTGTACGTGGCATAAGACTTTGCACAACTTTTGTTTGATGCAGCAGCAATGTAATGCCCATCTGCAGCCTCACCTCAGATAACTGCTGCCTCGGAGGGGAGAGGGAGGGGGTGGGATGAGTGCCATCAGATTACGTACAGCAAGAATCTCCTGTTTACTCGGCGGCCTCTTTAATACAAAGTCCTGCCTCCTGGACCGGCTCCTATGATAGACAGAACAGAGGTCCAATGCTGCCCCAGGAGACAGGACTTCCTATTACAAAGGCCGCTGAGTAAACTCTCTGTAATCTGACGGCACTTGTCCCGCCCCCCTCCCTGTTCCCTCCTAGGCAGCCCAAATTACACTATTTGCACCCGATTTTTCAGAGTGAAAAATTGCGTGTTATACGCCAATAAATACAAAGACCAAGCTGTTCAGCAAAAATGGCAGTTATGCCGCGTACACACGGGCGGACTTTCCGACCGGACTGGTCCGACAGACTGAATCCGGCGGACAATCCGACCATGTGTGGGCTGCATCGGACTTCCAGCGGACTTTACGTCGTAACTCCGCCGGACTCAGTTCCTGACGGAAAGCCCGTTCGTCTGTATGCTGGTCCGACGGACCAGATACAATGCAAGGGCAGGGTACTGCATCTCGCGCTCGCTGCAATAGGCAAAAACATCACCCGGTGACCCCGCCCCCTTGTGCCGTCACAGTCCCAGCATGTCCAACTTCGGCTTAAGGGGGTGGGGTCACCGCCTATATAAGTCATAGCGGAGCACCCAGACAGCATTACAGTCGGAGAGAGCGTCGTGTCAACATCGGAAGAAGAGAAGAGGGAAGTAGGTGACGCAGAAGTCCAGACCACCACTAGCAAAAGAGCGGCAGAAGATAGCGGAGGAGCCGGCAGAAGAACTGGATACCGGGAGCAGAGGTCGAAAGCCGGGAGAAGAGGCCGGAGAGAGCGGAGAAGAACCAACCAGACGCTGGGAGAAGAGGCCAGAGGGACTCCCAAAGTCGGAAGAAGACCCCCGAAGTCGGAAAAAGTCCCCCGGAGTCAGAAGAAGACCCCCCAAGTCGGAAGAAGACCCCCGGAGTCTGAAGAAGACCCCCAGAGCTGTCCAATAAATTACTTTAAAAACCTGTGTAGTGTGTTTTTTTTATTGACACTTTTTCCCTAGGTGAATGGGTAGGGGTACGATGTACCCCATACTCATTCACCTAGGGTGGTGGGCCAGGATCTCGGGGCGAAGAGGCCCTTGTCCTCATCAACATGGGGACAAGGTGCTTTGGGGGGGCGGCGGCCACAGGGCGCCCCCCTCCCCCAAAGCACCCCCCATGTTGAGGGCATGCAGCCTGGTACGGTTCAGGAGGGGGGCGCTCGCTCGTCCCCACCCCTTTTCCTGATTGGCCGGGCTGCGTGCTCGGTATGGTATGGATTTTGGGGGGGACCCCACGCCGTTTTTCTGGCGTAGGGGGTTCCCCTTAAAATCCATACCAGACCTAAGGGCCTGGTATGCCCCGCAATGGGGCTCGCAAGGTGTCAATCTTGCCGATAAAAGCGGCGAGATTGACTACCTTTTCTAGTCCCGTCGTACCCGAGTCACGTTCAAAATGAACGGACTTGTCCGTGTGTGGGCAAGTCCGTTCATTCGGAAAGTCCGCCGTAACTCTGTCAGAAGTCCGTCGGAAAGACCGGTGGACCTAGTCTGCCGGAAAGTCCGGTCGTGTGTAGGCAAGTCATTCCATTCAGAAAGTCCGTCGGAAGTCCGTCGGGAAAACCGTCGGACCTAGTTTCCCAGAAAGTCTGGTCCTGTGTACGCTGCATTAGAGTGTAGTGACAAACTAACATCATAGGGGTGCTTACAATATCTACAATTTTTATCCCAAAAGCAAAAAAAACAAACAGTTTGTGTAACTGCTTAACCCCTTAACTCCGCCTGCCGATGAACATTTAAGTGGGCTTGCCTGGAAGGTGGTGTGGCTTCTGTATTATAGAAACCACTATGATTGGTTCTGACATGATAAGAAACCCATCCTGATGGCTCCCAATAAGAAACATGATGGTGAGCTGTCAGTGACAGCTCAATCAGTATGCTGAAAGCATGCAGGGACACACAACAGCACAAAACTTCAGGCTACTGTGCATGCATATGTGTGATGATTGGGCTTTAAAGCCTACTATTTTTACCACTGCATACAGTATATGCAATACGTGGTTGACAAGAAGTTAAGTGGAGTTCAGCTTTAATTTCCTAGTCAGGGCCATCGAAATCTGGTCTGTGCATCAAACACTACTCTCTCCCTAGATTGACAATGTCTTAGTCCAAAGGTGTCTCTATTGCTTCTCTATCCATAGTGGAGACCCCTTAAGACAGGAAGTGTGTTACTGGCCAGATCAACAGGTGGAATAAAGGTAAAATAGCCTTAAAAGTTATCACATACTGTATACTGCAATGGAGTGGTACCTTGGATTAAGAGCATAATTCGTTCCAGAAGAATGCTTGTAATCCAAAGCACTCGTATATCAAAGCGAGTTTACCCATAGAAGTTGATGGAAACTCAGAAACTTTGTTCCACGGTGACTTCTGTTGTATGCATTACTGCATATGGCCAGAGGTGGGGCGCCGGAGACACTCGGAAACCGATCGGAGCCGCTCGGATGCACCTGGAGAGGCTCAGAAACGGAGCGGCTCTTAGTGTCACCGGCGCCCCTGCACCTCTAGCCAAATGCGGTACTGCAGACCGCAGAGGCTTGAATCCTACTTGTTTTGCGAGACAACGCTCGCAAACTGAGTCAGGATTTTTAAAAAATAATAGCTCGTATTGCGAAATGCTCGTTAACCGCGTTACTTGCAATCCGAAGTATTACTGTATATCACATTTTTGTGTGTGGGTTTAACACCACTTTAATTTGTGTCTTTTATATAAATCTAGAGTTCAGCTTTGTTGAAGATAAACAAAACCTTGACTGCAAGTAGACAACTATTTCCTTAACAACCCTGGCTTTCATTAGTATGGCTAAAAGATATTATATCCTTTTGTGGATATTGACTCTGGAAGGCAACTGAGCAGATGAATTCCATACATTGGTACTGTGTCTTAGTTGTGCTAATGGGTTCATGTAACGATAAGGTCTTCGAACAGGTGTTTCAGGTCTTACAGTTTCATTACAACGTAGATGTTACAATGCCTTGACAACATTTAAAACATTTTCACCTGCAGATATTTAAAGCGGTATTACCCCCCCCCCCCCAAAAAAAAAAAACAAAACAAAAAAACAATGTAATATATTGCAGCATACCAACCCTTAGATGTGGTGGCTGCATTTGTTTTTTCTTTTAGTGTTTTTTTTTCTTTATTTTCACCTGATGGTTAGGCCACTTACACTCTTCTTGTCATAGGGTGTATCAACTTTGGATGGGAGCAGTGGAGACACTTTGAACAGCAGCATTGTCAGTCCATGGAGAGGGAAGTGTTAAGGCCCGTATACACGATCGGACTTTTTGACAACAAACATGCAAATTAGCTGTTTTGGAGCAACATCCGACCGTGTGTACGCTCCATCGGACAAACTTTTTCTGTTTCCATCGGACTTTTGTTGGCTGTGCGAACGCACAAACTTTACGGCAACAAAAGTCCGATGGAGCAAAGTCCGATCGTGTGTACACAAAAGCATCGGACTTTTGTACAAACTACAGTACACAGCTGCGAGAATGTTTCCAGTGCGAACCCATCGCGCTGGTTCTCGGCAACAGGGTCCAGTACATCTTGCGCTGGCTGCAATAGGAAAAACACATTTTCCTATTGCGGCGAGCGCGAGAGGGAATGAGTATGGGGTGCATCGTACCCCTACCCATTCACCTGGGGAAAAAAGTGTCAATAAAAAACACACCACACAGGTGTTTAAATTAATTTATTAGGCAGCTCCGGGGGTCTTCTTCCGACTTCGGGGGTCTCTCTGGCGTCTTCTCCCGATGTCCTGTTCTTCTCCGCTTTCTCCGGCGTCTTCTCCCAATGTTCGGATCTTCTCCCGGTGTTCGGCCTCTTCTCCCGCTCTCCGGTTCTTCTGCCGGGCTCCTCCGCTATCTTCTGCTCTTTTGCCGCTCTATTGCTAGAGGTGGCCCGGACTTCTGCATCGTCTTCTCCCCTCTTCTCTTCTTCTGATGTTGACACAACGCTCTCTCCCGCTATAATGCTGTGTGGAGTGCTCTGCAATGTCTTATATAGGCGGTGACCCCACCCCCTATGACATCACAGTCCCGAGGCATGCTGGGACTGTGAGGTCATAAGGGGGCGTGGTCATATGATGACATGACCACGCCCCCTCATGACCTCACAGTCCCAGCATGCCCCGGGACTGTGATGTTATAGGGGGGCAGGGTCTATATAAGTCATAGCGGAGCGCTCAGACAGCATTACAGCCGGAGAGAGCGTCGTGTCAACATCGGAAGAAAAGAAGAGGGAAGAAGGCGACTCAGAAGTCCGGGCCACCGCTAGCAAAAGAGTGGCAGAAGATAGCGGAGGAGCCGGCAGAAGAACCGGACACCGGGAGAAGATGCCGGAGAGAGCGGCGAAGTCGGAAGAAGACCCCTGAAGTCGGAAGAAGACCCCCAAGTTGGAAGAAGACCCCCGAAGTTGGAAGAAGACCCCGGAGCTGCCTAATAAATTACTTTAAAAACCTGAGTAGTGTGTTTTTTTATTGACACTTTTTTTCCCTAGGTAAATGGGTAGTAGTACGATGTACCCCATACTCATTCACATAGGGTGGGGGGCTGGGATTTGAGGGCCCCCTTATTAAAGGGGGCTCCCAGATTCTGATAAGCCCCCCGCCCGCAGACCCCTGACAACCAACGACAAGGTGCTTTGGGGTGGGCGGGCCGCAGGGTGCCCCCCCTCCCCCAAAGCACCCACCCCCCATGTTGAGGGCATGTGGCCTGGTACGGCTCAGGGGGGGTGCTCACTCATCCCCACCCCCTTCCCTGGCCGGCCGGGCTGCATGCTCGGATAAGGGTCTGGTATGGATTTGGGGGGGACCCCCACGCTGTTTTTTCAGTGTAGGGGTTCCCCTTAAAATCCATACCAGACCTAAGGGTCTGGTATGCCCTTGGAGGGGAACCCATGCCGGTTTTTTATTTAAAATTTGGTGTGGCGTTCCCCCTCAAGATTCATACCAAACACAGTGCCTGGCATTGGAGGGGATCCAAGTCAGATCCCAGCACCAGTGTGAACCCGGCTCGCAAGGTGTCAATCTCGCCGATAAAAGCGGCGAGATTGACACAATATCAGACAACAATACAGAAATTGACCTAAGGGTGGTGGTAAAGAGCTGAAAAACCACGCGATTTGGTGAAAGTTGGCTGGAAAAGTCCTGCCGTCTGTATGCAATACAACCTTATGGCCAACGCCATTTGTACAAAAATCCACAGGAAAGTTTGTACCAAGTCCTATCGTGTGTATGGGGCTTTAGATGAACTAGCAGATTTAGATAGACATGACTAGTGAACTAAAGTGGAGCTAAACCCTCCTGTCCCTTACAGACAAGGAAGCTGCCATCTTAGTCTCTGTTTGATCTTGCCATGATGCTGACATGATGATGACGTATGATTAGTTTTGATTCTAGCCATTTGATGGCTTGACAGTTCAGTTGAAAGCATAAAGCTGCCATGACTGTTATCAATCACAGCATGCCTTTAAAGTAACTGTTCTGGGAAGCAACTAAATCAATGGATCTAGTTCTGCTTTAAAGTGGTAGTAAAGTCCTGGTTGTAAATGACAAAATGAGTCCCTTGCAGGTTTAAGTCATAATATACTAGTATGCACTGCATACTAATACATTATGACAGACTTACCTACAAATGGAGCCCTCCAGCGTTGCGCTGTCATGGCTCCCCGGCACTTCCTTCGTCACCCAGTCTTCCTTCCAGGTTTAATGAATTAGAAATGTATCATCGCACAGTGGTCATGCGGATACAGGATAGATTATGTGTGCCACGTCTAATATAAAGTAGTTTGGGAGAACATGAAAGTGTGGGCAGGCACCAAGACTTTATAGGCACAATAAGGATACTTATATCATTAAAAGTCTTATTTTTATTTCAAAAATATTGTACTAAAAACGGGGAAAGACAAAAATTGGATAAAAACTGAATATGATATACATCGTTTACAGAACGCTCTGCACAAACTACTATCCGTGGTGCGATGGCGGTATAACGCTCCACCACCAATTGCTATATCTACCTGTTCTACAATTAGACTCAGCAAGACTGGGGGCTGAACCGCACAGCGTCCTAAGGAACTATTATGTTCATACACCTTGATGAAACTTATAAGTCAGTCTGTGACCGACAATCTTCTTTTCCCCTGCTCCACTCAATAAAATGCTGGGAATTATCTTTATCTACTAAGGAGACGGCTGAGGTTTTGTTTTCCATCTTCCCCCTTTCTTAAATTATAGTCTCTACATTGACTAGGTTGTCGTATTGCATGCTCCTGAAGAAGCGCCAAGGCGCGTAACATGTTGAGCTTATGAGCATATACAGAATTTGACTACCACCGTCACATAGCGTTTAACTCAACGATATGTACTGTAACTATATAGATCGATAAGTTGTTTTTGTCTCTTACTGATCCTGTAGTTCCGTTGTCTTTCTATACTAACCTACTTACTGTGTATGGAGTGCATATTCTGTAAACGATGTATATCATATTCAGTTTTTATCCAATTTTTGTCTTTCCCCGTTTTTAGTACAATATTTTTGAAATAAAAATAAGACTTTTAATGATATAAGTATCCTTATTGTGCCTATAAAGTCTTGGTGCCTGCCCACACTTTCATGTTCTCCCAAATTCCTTCCAGGTTTGAAATCTTTGGCCACTTGAATTGCAAGGCAGTGGTGACGTCATGCCAGCTCATGTGCATGGGCTGTAAATGTTGTCTAAGCTGTGCATGTGTGGCTCAGATCACATTACCCACTGACAGGCAGGAGGGAGATCTATGACAGAAAAGACCTCTAGGGTCTCTTCTGTTATAAAAGCCCTGCCTGTCAGCGGATATTGTATTACCCCAGTTTTCTACCACTTTAAGGCTAAATTCCTGCTAACTCTTTTCAGGTTGTTACAGCAACAGTTTTTTTTTCCTTTTAAAGGATAAAGGCTTTACAGAACTGTATAAAAGCTGAACACTGTAAGCACGACTGTCAGTGTTATGGCCCTTTCACAGTTTTTCAGGCGGACCCAATTGGAACCTCCATTGCTCTCTATGGAGTGGTGGATGTCAAAGGACATGTGTCCGCTGACACCTGCCAACATTCGATCTGATCCTGTCCACTAAAAACAAATCCATTCCCCATCCATCTTTTGGATCAGATGACAATCCGATGAACATGGACAGGCAGTCCGTTTCCATCCGACTGCCCATAGAGAACAGCGGGTTGTGCCTGTGTCCACTCTGCATCAGCAGTGTGGACACAGACCTGTCATCTGCCTGCTCAGTGGGGATTAGTGGAGAGATCCCCTGTTGAGCAGGCAGATCCGCTGGCAGACTCTGCCGTGTGTGAAAGGGGCCTTAAATGGTTTGTCTCTTCCCTTTGACTGACACTTTTGCTGGCTGTACTTCATTGTGCACTCCTGTGGCCCATTTTCAGCAGACAGCGGGCTGAAGCCCACTGTCAGCTGATGTCACAGAGCAGATCCAGGCTGGGGCAAGATTGCAACAATATGGTCGGGATCCTCCCATAACCCTGGGCCGGCACCTGGCTAGCCAGCCACTCCCACCCCCTCTACAGCCCAGCGCTCCAGTGAGAGTGGGGGGGGGGGGGGGGTGTAGAACAGACAGTGGTGACTGGTAGTCACCAGCTCTTTGCTCATGGAACTCTAAGAACTGAGCGATCAGCGGTGTGCGATCTCTTGGTTCTCAGTGTTAGAGCTGGTGGGGGACAGATACAGCATCAGACCGATACGGCTTCCACCTAGGTAAGTATGATTATTAAAAAAAATAACAAATACTGAACTTCGCTTTTAAGAAGTGCCCACACTACCCTTTCCCCAGTCTGACAATGCTGCTGGCCAAAGGTGACTATGTTGCTCTTCCATCCAGATTGGAGACACCCTACTGGCCCGATCATCCAGTGAAAATAAAGTGAAAAAAAGCCTTAAAAAAAAGAAAGGAATGCTGTCACTACATCTAAGAATTGGTAAACAGAAGTACATTCATTTTTTACTTTTGGGTTTATGACCGCTGTGTCTGCTGCACTGTGTGGATCATCAAAACTGTGCAGAACTGTCACAGCAGATTATACAGAGGCGCCCTGGGAATTCTGGTATGGAAGAGCAAATGCTATCTAGTGATATAACTTACAGTATATAATTATAATGACAGTCTAATATGTGCCACTGATGCAAGATCAGATGATATTATTATCTTTTCTGGATGGAAGACGCCACTGAAGACTTGGGCTGCATCAGCTCATCTAAACTCCTTGCCCGTTTGATTTCCAGTGGACGTCAAAGGTTTGTCATCATCTGGTCCCATGCAGCGCTATACCAGCAACATCCACACTTTAGAAAAGCCATGTGAGCAGCAGAAGCACGTTTTCTCCAGCCCCAACATCCCTCCTCTTCCCACCTACCCTCTAAATCCAGCCCACCCTCCCCCTGTCCTCAGCTTGTACAGTACTGTGCATCCTACATCCTCCTCTGCACACCTGTCACAACGCCAGTCCTTGCAGCAGCAGGTCAGTGGACAGATCCAGTGCTGATCCCATTCATGTGCTCCAGCCACCCTCACTACAGTCCATCTAGGAGATGTCCTGCTGAGCCTTGCTAAAGGTAAGGGTTATCATCTCTTCTAGACAGCATGCTTGTAGAATAGATACGATGGGATAAGAATGAAATAACAAGATAAGATAGGATAGAATGAAATAACAAAAGGTAAGGGCTATCATCTCTTCTAGACAGCATGCTTGTAGAATAGATATGATGGGATAAGAATGAAATAACAAGATAAGATAAGATAGGACAGAATCAAATAACAATAAAGGTAAGGGTTATCATCTCTTCTGTACAGCATGCTTGTAGAATAGATAATATAGGATAAGATAAATATTTTATTGTCATTGCTAACAAGTGACAATGAAATGACTTTGTATCATTGTGAATAGTGTCATTTAGTAGTGGCATGATGTATAATTGTGGCACCAGGAGTAGGGAGTGATGTGCACTGTGCCGGTGAGAGCTGTCATCAGCACCCCGGGTAGGTTCAGCACCATGGACAGCTCCCGGCAGGCAGTGCTGGAGCTGTTATCAGCACCCCGGGTAGGTTAAGCACCATGGACAGCTCCGGGACCGGCAGTGCTGCAGCTGTTATCAGCACCCCGGGTAGGTTCAGCACCATGGACAGCACCGGGGCCGGCAGTGCTGCAGCTGTTATCAGCACCCCGGGTAGGTTCAGCACCATGGACAGCTCCGGGGCCGGCAGTGCTGCAGCTGTTATCAGCACCCCGGGTAGGTTCAGCACCATGGACAGCTCCGGGGCCGGCAGTGCTGCAGCTGTTATCAGCACCCCGGGTAGGTTCAGCACCATGGACAGCTCCGGGGCCGGCAGTGCTGGAGCTGTCATTCGCACCCTATGTACTGTTCAGCACCGTGGACAGCTCCATCCGGCAGTCCGCAGCGCTGATCAGTAGCAGTCGCCTTGCTGTGCCCATGAAATGTTCTCATTCTCTTGCTTGTGTTTCATTGCAGGCACACATACGCTGGAGAGATGAATGAAAGCCTTAATGACAACGACACCGGCTTCTCTCTTCCCTGGATCCGCAGCAGCGATGCCAACGCTTCCCTGGAGTTGTCTGCTTTCTTTTCCATCTTCACCATCAACCCCTGGGATATTATGCTGTGCATCTCTGGGACCATCATTGCCTGTGAGAATGCTATCGTGGTGGCCATCATCTTTTACACCCCGACGCTGAGAACCCCGATGTTCGTGCTGATCGGAAGCCTAGCTACTGCAGACCTTCTGGCCGGCTTTGGCTTGATCCTTAATTTCGTGTTTCAGTATGTCATCCAGTCTGAGACTATTAGCCTTATCACCGTGGGGTTCCTGGTGGCCTCTTTTACTGCCTCTGTCAGCAGCTTGTTGGCCATCACCGTGGACCGGTACCTGTCCCTCTACAATGCATTGACTTACTCATCAGAGAAGACCATCCTCTGGATACATCTGATGCTTGTGGTCACCTGGGGGGTCTCAGCGTGTTTAGGACTTCTTCCAGTGCTGGGCTGGAACTGCCTAGATGACATCTCTTCTTGCAGCGTTGTCAGACCTCTGACCAAAAGTAATGTGGCTCTGTTGTCCACCTCCTTCTTTTTCATATTTATTTTGATGCTGCACCTCTACATAAAAATCTGCAAAATTGTGTGCAGGCATGCACACCAAATAGCACTGCAGCAACATTTCTTGGCAGCATCCCACTATGTAGCTACCAAAAAGGGGGTGTCTACCTTGGCCATTATTCTTGGGACATTTGGGGCCAGTTGGTTGCCTTTTGCTATTTACTGTGTGGTGGGAGACCAAGACTATCCCTCTGTGTATACATATGCCACACTCTTACCTGCCACTTACAACTCTATGATCAATCCAATCATCTACGCCTACAGAAACCACGAAATACAAAGATCCATGTGGGTTCTCTTCTGTGGCTGCTTTCAATCCAAAGTGTCCTTTCGATCTAGATCGCCCAGTGATGTTTAATAGTGACATTATTAACGAGAGCACTGCACAAGTGACAATCTAGTTAATGAATAATGCCTGCTATGAACTTCTAGGTTTGTGTTCAGTACTTGTTGATAAGAGACTTTGAAAGTAACATTAGCACTTTATATGTGGGAATGGCCCATTCGTTTGAGTCTGCAGAGTTGTGTTCGCTCGGAACAATGTGGATGTCTCCAGCACAACTTGTGTGAAGGGAATACGTCCTACGATCGCTTCGATATCGCACTTTATTTCAGCTGCTGTACTGCCAAAACAGTGTTGCGTTTTTAGGGCTGAATGAGATGGAGAATGCACTGTATGAATGTGTGTATGTGTGCGTAATACTTGTTTATGTGATAAAATATTTTGCCACAAATCCTGAAAACTTTTGTACCCAACGAAATAAAAGTCGTTGAAATGTAGCTATTGCTCTTTGGGGTTTTTATTCAAAAGAACATCTATTGATTGATGTACTGTGATTATTGCACTAAAGGTTATCTTGTTAATGTGTATCTTTAGCCAAAATGCTTTCCATCTTGGATAGAGTAGGGAATGGTAAAAAGTCTCCCAGTGGAGTGATTAGCCTTCACTATTCCTGGAAACATAAAAGGAGAAGAAATCTTTTCAAAGTGACGGAAACTCCCCTTTTGTAGAAGCACTTTAATGCTGGACATGAGGATTTCTGTTGTATCCTATGCTGCCTGTTCACACCTGAACATCATGTCACGCGAATCTTGTAGTTCATAGCTCAAAAAAGTACATGAGGTTCTTTGGGTCAGAGTTGGGTGTTTTGGTCCCTAAAGACTTCAATGGGAGCACATAAAAATGCCTGAAATTCATGTTTTCATGCAATTTCTTGCCTCTCCTTCTCCTAGTAAGTAGCTATCCATAGGCTAAAACAAAAAAATTCAAGCCTGAAAATGAGCATAAAAGACACTTTAAGAGGCTCAAGCTCAATTGCAAACCTTGTCATCAGAACAGGTGTCCACATTAGGAGCTGTATCTCTATTTATGTTCTGGTGACAATTATGAAATGACAGTGGTCACCAGACAGGATGAATCTCCCTTAATAAGGAAAGAAAGCAAAAAAACCCTGCTTGGGCTCTGAGTTTTGCCTACTCAAGCCAGAACCAGAAAATAAAGTTGTAGCTAGAGATACAATTTAAAGAGGATCTTCAGTCTTAACAAGAAAAAAAGTCAGCAGCTACAAAAATTGTAGCTGCTGACTCTTAAAAAAAGGACATTTACCCGTCCAAGAATCCAGTGGCATCCACACCAAGGCTGGTTTTTCACGGTCTTCAGAGCCGGCATGTTTATGAAGGGAAGCCGAGTGTGACTCCTTATGGTTTGCACAGTGGAGCTGTGCTTAGTGGATGGTCCCACAGCCTCCTGGGACCAGTGGCATGTCCCAGAAGGTTGCGGGTGGGGGGGGGGAGAACTTACGCTCCACTCACCTAGGCGGTCAGAGCAGAAGTGGGAGTGGGTACCTGCTAAAACTAGGTACCTGCTCCTCCCATCAAAAAAAACCTCCAAAAGTGGGAGAGGGGGAGAGAAGTTGGTGTTAAAGTTGAACTTCCCTTTGAGGGGGAAGTTCCACTTGAATTAGAACAAGAAGGGAACTGATGCTACCGGTTTATTGAAGTAGGTGACTGCTGTGTTTTATTTATTGCCTAAGGACATAAAATGACACAGACGCAGGCAGTCTTTTCCTAGGAGAGTTTATTTCAAAGCAATTACTTTTCCTTTGCCCTTTTAGCAGACGCTCCTTATTAACATGCACAATATACATCATATCATTAAACAGCCCTCCGCCTGGAGCTTTAGCAGGTTTAGCACACTCCAGAGATGCTGCCAGGGTTTATTGTGGTGATCCCTATGATTGGGCTTTACGTCAGAGCACTTTCAGCAAAGTATGCTTTCATTTTCTAACTGAGCAGTGATCTGCATGGATACCTGAGCTGAATACCATTAACGCCCACTCTACAGCCAGGAGACATAGTCACTCTGTCACCATCACTGCTGAGTCCTGGCAGCAGGAGTCTCCATTAAAGACATGTATAGCTAGGACAGGTTGTTTTCACATGCCTGACACAGGTAAATGTGTTCAGGGTGCTTATTGCTAGTCTAGTCTCACAAATGAGATAATAAAGCTTGTTACTATATTGTGCTTTAAATGGCCCCTACAGATGGTCAAAGGTGCTTAGTAGTACTAGTCTAGCCTCACAAACAAGATAATAAAGCCTGTTTCTATCTTGTGTTTTTTTTTTTTTTTTTGTACTCCCTTTAGTAATAAGAAATTATGCAGACACTATATTTACTTATAAAATGAATGCATTTCAATGGTAGATTCTAGGTTTTACTAACCTAGACTTCTGTATCACAAATGTAACATTTATTTTCTCCAGTTTTAGATAATAATCTATAAGAATAATTCAAATGTTACACATCTTTTACTTGTAAAGGAAACCTTTTCTGTTGCTGACTTACTCTGAAAATGCAAGTTGCTCGGCTGATAGGCTGGTTTTCTGACCTCACTACATTAAAGTGGATCTAATCCCAATAACGTAACTTTCATATAAAATGTTAACATCATTTGTTCTTAATCCTTCTAAATCTGCAGCTCATGTTGAAATAATACTTGATCACCCCCAGGTAGTTTTCACACTTCCTGTTAATGGGTGTAATATATGTGTAGAAGATATGTCTGTGTTAAAATCTAATTAAATAAATAAATCTAAAAAACATCAGGTTCTAAAGGGCATGAAACAATATGTTAACACTGACGTTTCTGCACACCGCTATACATCCTTAGGCCTCTTTCACGCAGGTGACTGGGGGAACAAGAAGACTGTAACGGATTTAGACCTTGGGAGTCTTGGACATTCCAAGTTCGGGGGCCCCTCAACATAGAAATTAAAGGATAATTTCACATTAACATTTTTTTTGCAGGTAAAGGAGATTGCAGAGCATTGCACTTCCAAACAGCAGATCATGGGTGCAATGCCAGGCTCCTGCAAACTTTTATTATAGCTATCTGGCAGACAGTTACTGTAGAGCTGGAAGAATCAATGAACTATAAGAGCATTCACCAGTGCCCTTGCAGTTCATTGAGAAGTACGCGCTGTCTGCTGCAATGGCAGACGGGACCCGTAGTTCATTAGTACACAGAACCCTGAAAATGAATGACACGACTGTGTGGGTGGAGCCCCACATGGCCACACTGTTTTCAAATTTTGACAGTGGATGCTGGGAGAGGATCCTCATAAATGAGGACAAAGCATATCCCTCTATAGTGTGTAGTTGTCTCAGTCCAGAGCACTATGGGTTTGATTTACTAAAATTGAGGAGTGCAAAATCTGGTGCAGCTCTGCACAGTAACCAACCAGCTTCCAGTTTTTTTCTGTCAATGCTTAATTGAACAAGCTGAAGATAGAAGCTGATTGGCTACTATGCACATCTGCACCATATTTTGCACTTTCCCGTTTTAGTAAATCAATCTCTGTGAGTAATTTCTGTCTGCTGCTTTGTTCTTCTGCTATTGGCATGAATCACTTCTGACAAGTTTTCCTGACACCAAGAGATAAAAAAAGGTGACAGGGGAGGGAGCTCCAGTTGATGAGCATCCTCAGTTCTGTTCCTGTGAGCTGTATGAAGGCGGTGTGTCCCTTTCCTCTAATCAGCTCTCAGAGCTCTCCTCACTGAGCTCTGCAATGTGTAAATTCAGCTCTCTGCCCCCTGCTTTCTGACAGCTCAGACAAGCTTTATAAATTTTGCACTTTGAACGGATGTAGAGAATAAAAAATTGCTGTGTATCACCTGAGGCCAGTCACTTCATTGGGTCATCACCTGTATCATCTTGAGGACATTGCTCACCACAGCCAGTAGGTACAGAGCACTTAGTCTTCCATCATGGTTCTCAGATAATTCTTTATCAGTGACTATTTGCTGAACAATCTTTCTCTCGAACAACTAGTGACCATCATACTAAAATATAAGAGCTACATTAACACCTGGAGAGGTGTCAGCAAGCCCTTCATAATGTAATAAAACTGCCTGTTGAAATGGAGTGAGACATGACCGGAGCTTGACAAGGGTTACAAACTAGACAAGGGGGGGGGGGGCCCGAGGCAATTGTCCAGTAAGTAAGTAAAAACAGGGAGTTGAGTTGCCATTTTACTACCACCATGACCGTCCACCTAACACCTACAATACAGCCAAAAGGGGCGGTTTACATGCCACAGCCACAATCCTTGGCATCACAGGCATAGCACATTTTACTTTTCAGAGAATGGAAGAACCTAGCATTAGATATTTGTAACAAACTTACTGCATAAAAACAGGGGTATTCAGTTCACATACAGTATATTCTGTTATATGTTCAAGCTGGCCAACTGTGTTAAAGTAATCCCCCCCCCAGCTAGTCCCTACTGTACTCTGTAAAATAGCAAAAAATGTTTACTTATGGCATACTTTAATGTAGTACTAATATGGAGGAGCGCTACAGACTCTGGTCACCAATCTGCACTATGAAATAGAAATACAGGACTTTTATTTGTTCTCAAATCTAAATATCTTCCATATACATAACACATTTGGTGCTAAAGGGGATGTGACTACATATTAACACTGTATAGCAGTGTGCAAAGGGTTCATTCAGAATTTTCAGTGCTACAGTGGTATTAAACTATTTTTTTTTAAGTTGCAGACAGGTAGGGTTTTTATGACAGAAGAGAATTGGTCTATTCTTTCATAAATGCTTCCCCCCTGCCTGCCATCTGTCATGTACATGTTCAGATCAACATACATTTTTGGCACCCAATCTGTGCCGTGGTGATGTGACTACCGTACGCATGCACGGGAATGATGTAATTGTGGCCCAGCCATTTATGCGATCGAAGAGACGAAACCTGGAAGAAAGAGTGGGAGAAGATGAAAGTGCCAGAGACCAGGGGAAGCGGTGACAGTGCAGCACTGAAGGGCTTCATTTTACAGGTAAGTCTGCCATAATTTGCTAATATGTGGTGCATACTAGCACATTATGTCATAACCTACCTGGGGGCCCATGTAATTAAAAAAATAAATCCCAGATTAATACTGCTTTAACTTGTGATTACACACCCTTTAGCAGCTAATGCAATATATATATATATATATATATATATATATATATATATACACTCACCGGCCACTTTATTAGTTACACCTGTATAATTTATTTATTTATTTATTTCAGGTACTTATATAGCGCTGTCAATTTACGCAGCGCTTTACATATACATTGTACATTCACATCAGTCCCTACCCTCAAGGAGCTTACATTCTAAGGTCCCTAACTCACATTCATACATACTAGGGACAATTTAGACAGGATCCAATTAGCCTACCAGCATGTCTTTGGAGATTGCTTGATAACACAAATTGCTAATCAGCCAATCACATGGCAGCAACTCAATGCAATTAGACATCTAGACGTGGTGAAGACGACTTGCTGAAGTTCAAACCGAGCATCAGAATGGGGAAGAAAAGGTATTTAAGTGACTATGAACATGGCATTTTTGCTGGTCCAGACGGGCTGGTCTGAGTATTTCAAAAACTGTTGATCTACTGGGATTTTCACGCACAACCATCTCTGGGGTTTACAGAGAATGGTCCAAAAAAGAGAAAATATCCAGTGAGCGGCAGTTGTGTGGAGGAAAATGCCTTGTTGTTGTCAGAGGTCAGAGGAAAATGGGCAGACTGGTTTGAGATGATAGAAAGGCAACAGTAACTCATATAACCACTCGTTACAACCAAGGTATGCAGAATACCATCTCTGAACGCACAACACATTGAACCTTAAAGCAGATGGGCTACAACAGCAGAAGACCACACCGGTACCACTCCTGTCAGCTATAAACATGAAAACTGGGGCTACAATTCACACAGGCTCACCAAAATTGGACAATAGAAGATTGAAAAGACATTGCCTGGTCTGATGAGTCTCGATTTCAGCTGTGACATTCAGATGGTAGTGTCAGAATTTGGCATAAACAACATGAAAGCATCGATCCATCCTGCCTTGTAACAATGGTTCAGGCTGGTGGGTGGTGGTAGTGTAATGGTGTGGGGATATTTTCTTGGCACACTTTGGGCCCCTTAGTACCAATTGAGCATTGTTTAAACACTGTGGCCTACCTGAGTATTGTTGCTGACCATGTCCATCCCTTTATGACTACAGTGTACCCATCTTCTGATGGCTACTTCTAGCAGGCTAATGCACCGTGTCACAAAGCTCAAATCATCTCACCGCTGGTTGATCACAAAAGGAAGGGAAAGTGGGGACCTGGGATTGTGAGGTACCTCACAGTCCCGAGTCCTCCCTTTCCCTTCCTTTTGTGATGATATTGTTGTTGGGATTCGGTACCGCTGTTGTTTCATAGGATATAAGACCATTGGTATTCTATCTCAAACTGATTTCTTGAACATGACAATGAGGTCACTGTACTCCAATGGCCTCCACAGTCACCAGATCTCAATCCAATAGAGCACCTTTGGGATGTGGTGGAACGGGAGATTCTCAATATGGATGCGCAGCCGATAAATATGCAGCCACTGCGTGATGCTATCATGTTAATATGGACCAAAATTTCTGAGGAATGTTTCTAACACCTTGTTGAATCTATGCCATGAAGAATTAAGGCAGTTCTGAAGGCAAAAGGGGGTCCAACCCGATACTAGCAAGGTGTACCTAATAAAGTGGCCGGTGAGTATACATATATATATATATATATATATATATATGTATATATATATATATATATATATATACACACACACACACACACATACACACACACTTCACATTTTGCATTACATTACATTTTATTTCACATCCTGGGTAGGACCCAGGCAGCCTGGGTTCAGGGAGAGTGGGATGAATAATGATGGATGCCAGACTGAGGACACCCAGTGGTGAAAAATAACTACTGCAAGGAGAGCTCGGGATTGAAGGGGAAATATATCAGCAAAAGCTGCTTTTTATGGGCAATTCATTTTTAACTTGTTATTTTTGCTTTAACCACTTGCCCACCATCCCCTGCAGTTATACTGTGGCAGGTTAGCTCAGCTGCGTAAATCGCTGTAGGTGTACATCGGGCTCGTAACACGGTGATCTGTGGGGGCACACGCTCCCATTGGCCAGCGGGGGAGCCAATTAGCAGATTCGATGTCCGCCGGCCACCCACGATCGTTCCCTGCAGTCACACAACAGGGATCTGCCTGTGTAAACAAGGCAAATCTCCATTCTGACAGGGGAGATCACACAGATCCTGTGTTTCTGCTATGCAGGAAGATGGATCTGTGTGTTGTCCCAGTAAGTCCTTCCCTCATACAGTTAGAACACACAGTGAGGGAACACAGTTAACCCCTTGATCGCCCCTGATGTTAACCCCTTCCCTGCCAGTGTCATTATTACAATAACGGTGCATATTTTTAGCACTGATCACTGTAATAATGTCACTGGTTCCCCAAAAAGTGTCAAAAATGTCCGTTAGGTGTCCGATCTGTCTGCCGCAATGTCGCAGTCCCGCTAAAATTCACCGATCGCCGCCATTACTGGTAAAAAAGAAATAAATAATAAAAATGCCATAAATCTATCCCCTATTTTGTAGACACGGTAACTTTTGCAAAAAACCAATCAATATACACTTATTGGGATTTTTTTTTACCAAAAATATGTAGCAGAATACAAATTGGCCTAAATTGGAAATGTTTTTTGGAGATGTTTTATAGCAGAAAGTAAAAAGTTTTAATTTTTTTCCAAATTTGTTGCTCTTTTTTTGTTTATAGCTTAAAAAATGAAAAATGCAGAGGTGATAAAATACCACCAAAAGAAAGCTCTATTTGTGGGAATACAAGGACATCAATTTTGTTTGGGTAAAGCGTCGCATGTCCGCACTATTGTCAGTTAGAGCGATGCAGTGCCGTATCACAAAAAATGGCCTGGTCGTTAAGTGGGAAAATCCTTCCGGGGCTGCAGTGGTTAAAATCCTACTTGTCATATAAAAATTATGTGGGCTGCTTTTACAGAACTTTCCTTTTGAGAATGCTAGTTCCCTCACTGCCATGCTGATGCTAATGCTTTAAAGTGATTGTAATGCTTCATTTTTTTATTTTTTTTAAATAACAAACATGTCATACTTACCTCCACTATGCAGTTCGTTTTGCACAGAGTGGCCCCGAACATCCTCTTCTGGGGTCCCCTGGCAGCGCTGGTAGCTCATCCCCGCATCGCATAACCCCCTTGGAGAAGTGCTCTCCCAGGGGTTACCTTGTGGGCGTGCTACCGAGTCCAGCATTTAGTGTCCATAGATGCCAAATGTAGGACCCGGCCCCGCCCCCGGCACCTGCATCATTGGATTTGATTGACAGCAACGGGAGCCAATGGCTGCGCTGCTATCAATCTATCCAATCAAGAGCAGAGAACCCCGGGCAGAGAGGAAGAGCACGGCTCTGGCGGGGGGGGAATACAGGACTCAGGTGAGTAAAACGGGGGGCTGGGGGGCCGGTCAGTGGCAGACGTTTTTTCACCTTACTGCATAGGATGCAGTAAGGTGAAAAAACGGGAGGGTTTACAACCCCTTTAAGGCTTTCTCAGTCATTAACCTGGAGCAAATATAAAGGTAAGGAATCCTGCGCTTCTTCACAGCATGGTTGTTCCAGGTTTTTGAGATAAAAAGTATTGAATCCAGACACGGCCAGGCAACTAATATTTTCAGAAATAGGTGTACTTTAGGGCTAACACAGACTAATGGATTAATAATGGATACACTTAATAATGTTTAATATATTGGTTCCTCATGTTACCTACTATTTTTAATTACTTTGTAACATGAAACGATACCTACTGTATATTGGCTGATGCCACATCTGGAAGCCAATGAGTTTAGCTTGTTTTTAATTAGGCAATTGTCAGCAAGAGTCTAAATGTCAAAATGTCATACTATTAAGTGATTAAAATTTTTTGGCGTAGATGACTTAATATGGCAAAACATATCTTAGTGATAACGCTAAGGCCCATATAACATTGGTGCCTTATGGATGCATAGGGGACTATTTATGAAAGCCAAAACCACTTTGCATTACAAGTGCAAACTACAAGTGCAAAGTGCACTTTAAATTGCACTGAAAGTACACTTGGAAGTGCAGTCGCTGTAAATTTGAGGGGTAGATCTGAAGTGAGGGGAAGCTCTGCTGATTTTATCATCCAATCATGTGCAAGCTAAAATGCTGTTTTTTTATTTTCCTTGCATGTCCCCCTCGGATCTACAGCGACTGCACTTCCTAGTGCACTTTCAGTGCAATTTCAAGTGCAATTTCAAGTGCACTTGTAGTGTAAAGTGGATTTGCCTTCGTAAATAACCCCCCCCGTGACATAGTTAGGTTTAAAAAAAGAGACACAAGTCCATTGAGATCAAACAAAAGAAAAAAAATGATATGATATACAGAACCTTATACCAACAACTGAACAGGAGGAAGGCAAAAAAAAACCTTATAAAGCATGGTCCAATTTTCCTGAATCAAAAATTTATGTTACATAGTTACATAGGTACATAGATACATAGTAGGTGAGGTTGAAAAAAGACGCAAGTCCATCAAGTCCAACCTATGTGTGTGATTATGTGTCAGTATTACATTACATATCCCTGTATGTTGCGGTCATTCAGGTGATTATCTAATAGTTTCTTAAAGCTATCAATGCTCCCCGCTGAGACCACCGCCTGTGGAAGGGAATTTCACATCCTTGCCGCTCTTACAGTAAAGAACCCTCTACGTAGTTTAAGGTTAAACCTCTTTTCTTCTAATTGTAATGAGTGGCCACGAGTCTTATTAAACTCTCTTCTGCGAAAAAGTTTTATCCCTATTGTGGGGTCACCAGTACAGTATTTGTAAATTGAAATCATATCCCCTCTCAAGCGTCTCTTCTCCAGAGAGAATAAGTTCAGTGCTCGCAACCTTTCCTCATAACTAAGATCCTCCAGACCCTTTATTAGCTTTGTTGCCCTTCTTTGTACTCGCTCCATTTCCAGTACATCCCTCCTGAGGACTGGTGCCCAGAACTGGACAGCATATTCCAGGTGCGGCCGGACCAGAGTCTTGTAGAGCGGGAGAATTATCGTTTTATCTCTGGAGTTGATCCCCCTTTTAATGCATGCCAATATGTTGTTATTTCTTATAAATATTTATAGCCATTTACATTTTGTACATTTGGGAATTCATCTATTTTTTTTTTAAACAATCAGTTGAGCTGGATAGAACTAGTTTCTGAGGGAGTCTATTCATTTCACGCATCAAAATTCAGCCAGCCAAATGTAGGTATATGTGAACCCCTTTTTGTTAAACAGAAGTCATTAGACCAGCTTCTGATGAACAGTCCAGCTAGAAAACCAGCATTTGATCATATTCTGGTGGGGGGAGCCCCTGCTTTAAGAATACAATAGTGCAGCAGGGGGAGAAAGCCTCTGCCTAGAACTGGCTATGCTTCCCTGCTTGAGAGCAGGAGGCAGGAAGCCTTAGCTCTTTTCTTTCTCTGCGCTGCTCTGCCAATCAGTGTGGAGAGGAGGAGCACTTACGGGTCGGCAGGAACTTGACGATGAACTACCTGTCATCTGCCCACAGATCATGTTCGATGAGTTGCCGACCCCCCCTCTAACTGCTAATTTATCTAAACAGTTTGGTCTGTTAAAGGAGGTTGAAAAATAACAGACTTTCTGTGAAAATAAAGGAAGAAAAAGCCTAAAAAAGAAAAATAATGTAGCTATCACATCTAAGAATTGGGGAGCTGCAATTTAATACATTTTTGTGTTTGGGTTTAACACTGCTTTAACTCTATGATCTACCAGAACACCCAGATCCTTCCTTGCCATTGACTCCCACAGTTGTACTTATAGTAGGTGAGGTTGAAAAAAGACACAAGTCCATCAAGTCCAACCTGTATGTGTGTGATTATGTGTCAGCATTACATTACATATCCCTGTATGTTGTGGTCATTCAGGTGCTTATCTAATAGTTTCTTGAAGCTATCAATGCTCCCCGCTGAGACCACCGCCTGTGGAAGGGAATTCCACATCCTTGCCGCTCTTAGAGTAAAGAACCCTCTATGTAGTTTAAGGTTAAACCTCTTTTCTTCTAATTTTAATGAGTGGCCACGAGTCTTGTTAAACTCTCTTCTGCGAAAAAGTTTTATCCCTATTGTGGGGTCACCAGTCTGGTATTTGTAAATTGAAATCATATCCCCTCTCAAGCGTCTCTTCTCCAGAGAGAATAAGTTCAGTGCTCGCAACCTTTCCTCATAACTAAGATCCTCCAGACCCTGTATTAGCTTTGTTGCCCTTCTTTGTACTCGCTCCAGTACATCCTTCCTGAGGACTGGTGCCCAGAACTGGACCGCATACTCTAGGTGCGGCCGGACCAGAGTCTTGTAGAGCGGTAGAATTATCGTACTCCTCCTGGAATATATGATACATGTGTATACTTAGCCCCCAAGTACATCTCTTTAAAATTATCAATATCAAACCCACATAGTTGTCCATTGAAATAGTGCATTCAGCATTCAGCTTGTAAACTAGAGACATTTTGTAAGGACATTATTCCACTACATAATTTCTAATGTTTTAATCCAAAACTCTATATAATTTATAAATAGGTTAAAAAGTAGGGGTCCCAACACTGAACCTTAGGGTACACTACTAATAACCCGAGACCAGGGGTAGGTAACCTTTGAGAGATAGAGATCTACTTGAACAACACTGGTGAAGTCAAAGATCACGGGCACAGTGTCCTGTTGTTAGGGCCTGTTCACACCAGAACCCAGTGCCAGAAAGGCATGTTCCATGTGTGTTTCCTGCAATGTGTCCAATATGTACTGCCTTTGTGATCTACTGCGGGTAATAATACATTTTTAACCCCAAACGTAGATTACAAACACAGTGTGTTAGTGGACACAAGACTGCATGGTACTGCACTATCATGCAATTTTGCACAGTGCATTTTTAAAAGTAGTGCATGCACTACTTTTTGTGCAGTCTGATGTGATTTGCAGCCAGGGCTGGGTTTACTGTTCCTCCTCCCGCCCTCCGTCCTGAGTTATGCTGCCTCCCACTGTCAGCTGTTCACTGATGACAGTGGCGGCAGCGGAGGAGGCTTGGGGGGGGGGCATAGAAGGTGTGGCTAAAGAGGCTGGAGGCTGGGTGGAGAGAGAAGGATCAGCAGCTAGAAGACAGGGGTCGGCTGCATAGGAACCTGTTCGTGGTCTACCTGTCACCTGCCCGCGGTCGACGTGTTGCCGACCCCCGCCCTAGACCATTCAGACCATTCAGAATAGTGATCATGAATTACTACTCTCTGAATATGTTTTTTTGTGAGTTTTCTATTCATTTACAGACCAAATTTTCTTAGCCTGTCGACCTTAACTTGGATCTTAGCCAACTTTGGGGACTTGTGTCAATTGCTTTTGCAAAGTCCACAATTACTATATCCACAGCCACTCCAGTTTTTACTTATTTCCTCATAAAAAAGAAAGCAGATTTGTTTGACAATTTTGGTCATTCATGAATCCATGCTGACTATTGCTTAGACCCTCACGTATCTTCCCTATAACTATAGAGATTTTGACAGGTCTGTAGGGACTCAGGGCCATCTTAATGAGAGGGCACAACTGGGCACTGCCAAGGGGCCCCAGCTATATGGGGGGCCCCTGCACTTTCCCCAAAGAAGCTGCTCCTTGAGTCCACGATGCCTGGAAATTGGGGGCCCCGTGATGACACTGAGAGTGATGTATACACAGGGGAGGCAGGCTGGCAGCGTGCTGTGCAGAACGATACCTATTTCACAGCCAGCAGAGGGGCGGGGCCGGAGTGCCAGTGATGCTCTGACCCTGCCCAATGCAGCTTGAATGCTCAGGACTCGAGGCCACGGGGTAGGAGCTGGAGTGAGAGCTGCTGAGTCAGCAGCACTGAGAGGAAGTGGTATTGTGGATGGTGTCATTGTGAGCCCAGCTGTCCAGCACTGTTTGCACCGAAGGGCTTGGAATGCACGGAAGGACGCTTCCTCCTCCACCCCTCCTGCTGCCTGCATGACTTGATTGGTATAGGTGAGTCCTTGTCACAGTGCTGGAGGTGGGCACATAGCCAAAAGTTCACATACACTGTATCTCCAATGGAAAAGGGAGTACTACATGGATGGAATAATGGTGCTGGGGGATATCAAGGGTGTATGGGGGAAAACAATGTTGAGCGGGGATCTGTGGTGTATAGGGGGTAGCAATGCTTGAGGTATCTTGGGTGGCTATAGTGCTAGAGGTATCAGGGATGTAGAGAGGCCACAGTGTAGGGGGTATCAGGGATGTAGTGGGGTCACAATACAAGGGGTATCTTATGGTATATGGTAATAATGCTGGGGGAATATCTAGGGTGCAGAGAGGGATCAGAGTGCTGGGGGGATATCTGGGGTATAGAGGGGTCTGAGTGCTGGGGGGGATATCTGGGTTGTAGAGGGGTCAGAGTGCTAGGGGGATATTTAGGGTGTAGAGGGGTCACAGTGCTGGGGGGATATCTGGGGTGTAGAGCGGTCAGAGTGCTGGGGGATATCTGGGGTGTAGACGGGTCAGAGTGCTTGGGGGATATCTGGGATGTAGAGGGGTCACAGTGCTGGGGGGAGATATCTGGGGTGTAGAGGGGTGACATTGCAGGGGGGATATCTAGGGTGTAGAGGGGTCAGAGTGCTGGGGAGTTATTTATTTGGGGTTTAGAATCCAGGGGTTTAGAGGTGGTAACAGGATAACAATGGTAGGGGGAAACCTGGTGTGTGTGTGTGTGTGTGTGTGTGGGGGGGGGGGGGGGGTTGGTTGGGTGGAGTTAGGAGTACTGGATGTATATAAGATGTAGAGAGGTTACAATGTCGGGGGTATCTGTGGCCCTGTCAGGCTGGATGGTGCCTCATAATTTTTATTGTCTATACTTGTTTCAACTGTCCTGAACATTATTCTAGCAAATATATTTGCACAGGACAGCTTTGTTACTTTATCTATGTAGTATTTTCCCACTGTTTCTTTGCTGTATAGAATGATTGTTCATGTAGTTAAAGCAGAGCTCCATCCAAAAGGGGAATCTCCACTTGTCTGCCTCTGACCTACTTGATGTCTGTTTACCTGCGCTGTCTCCAATGTAGGGGCCCCAGAGCATTACATTGCCTAGGGGCCCATGATGCTATTAAGATGGCCCTGTAGGGACTTGGTAAGACTTGACTCCTTTTAAAATATAGGCACATATAGTAGCCTTATGCAAATTAATTGACATCAAGTCAGTCATTTAAGAACTCTAAATGTTTGAAACAGTTTTCACAGTAAGATGCAATGGTTTGTGATACCATTGATTATAAATGGCACCACAATGCCTGCAAAGTAGCAGGCAACAGACCTGTGTTGCAGCACACGACCACACAGATGTGCTGCTTTAAAAAAGTGTGCATGTCTGATATTTAGAGTAGTGTGCTAGAGTGTGCTGCCAAACCATTCAATATGCAATGTTAACGCAACACATAGGGGCATATGTATAATGCAGTAAGTGTGACATTCATCAAATATTACTGGTGGTAAGTCATTCCCTGTAAAAATATTCTGATATATTGCAATGTGCTGCTGTGCAATAAAATTCTGCATGCCTCACCCTTTTACAGGGGACACCAATGCAGAGCATTTGGGTTAACACTGATAATAAAAGCAAAGCTTTTTGCCTGACTGCGACGACTATCACAGCCCAACACATGGTGTGAGCAAACCCTTAAACCCTTAAATAGCAAGGGTTAAGGTGCAGAGAAAGATGCTGGTATTTTTGCAGTCTAACAGCCTGCTATCCTGTCAGTATTATACTGGTATTACTATTGCAAGCCAACTATGTGCTAGCAGACTGGTTGAATGTCTGCCAGTCCCCCCCCCCCCCCCAACAGAATCAATGAGAATGGCAGACCCAAGACATAACAGTTAGTAGAATCGGAGACATCTTCTGTACACAGGCAGATGGACTGCCAACTTATGACATGCCACCACCAATAATACACCACACTCTGCAAAATTCAGAAAAGGCAGGCGTAGGGTATCACTTTTCTACCAAAAAATTAGACTGTTTGCTACCTTCTTTATTCCACCTAGCTAACTTTTTTTGTAAATTGTTTTATAAGTCTCCAGAGGTCTTATTTTTCAGATAGGCCCTGGGGCTTTCTTTCTGGACCACCGGATGTAGGTATTTTGTTTGGTTTGTTTTTCTTTTTGTTGTTCATTTTTAAAATGGCAAGAAAATTTGCATACCAAAATAAGGATTTGTGTAAGGCCGCGTACACACACGGGCGGACTTTTCAACCGGACTCGTCCGACAGACTTTCCGACGGACTTTTGATGGGCTTCCGACTGACTTTTTAACGAACGGACTTGCCTACACACGATCACACCAAAGTCTGACGGATTCGTACGTGATGACGTACACCGGACTAAAATAAGGAAGTTGATAGCCAGTAGCCAATAGCTGCCCTAACGTCGGACTAGCATACAGACGAGCAGATTTCTAGGTCCGGCGGAGTTACGATGTAAAAATTTGAAGCATGTTCCAAATCTAAAGTCCGTCAGATTTGCGACTGGAAAAGTCCGCTGAAGGTCCGGTGAAGCCCACACACGATCAGATTGTCTGCCTGATTTGGTCCGTCGGCGTCCGTCAGACAAGTCCGGTCGAAAAGTCCGACCATTTGTACGCTGCATAATAGTGGCTAACAGAAGTTGTTATTTTCAATATGCATCTCTGCTTCTCCTGTGTGAGGAATGATAGCCCATTTTTTCATACCCTATATTGTCAAAAGTGTTAGGATGCCTGCCTTTACACGCACATGAAATTTAATGGCATCCCAGTCTTAGTCTGTAGGGTTCAATATTGGGTTGTCCCACCCTTCGCAGCTATACCAGCTTCAACTCTTCTGGGAAGGCTGTCCACAAGGTTTAGGAGTGTGTCTATGGGAAGGTTTGACCATTCTTCCAGAAGCGCATTTGTGAGGTCAGACAGCGATGTGGACGAGAAGCCATTAAAGTTCATGTGCGTGTAAAGGCAGGTGTCCTAACACTTTTGACAATATAGGGTGTGTCTCTTGTACCTTTGGTGTACTGTCTATATTATGCTGGTTATGCTGCAAATTTTCAATAAAACACAGTATAAAAAAACCAGACTTGAGCATTATTTTCACATTAGGATTTAAAATCATTATATAACAGAGGATCAACTTCCTGGACAGTTTTCGTGTCTGAGCCCAGAGTTTGAACTTAAATAAATCCATGTGCAAAGTAAAGCCGGTCTGTGCTATCTCCTACCCTAAGTTAATATGTAATGTAATCCTCTCATGATGACAATATTGATTTCTAGCCTCATTCCTCAAGTCAGTCATTGAAACCTTTTGTAGACTTTAATTGTGAGAGCACATTCTCAAAGGTATCGCCTTGTGCAAATACAGAGCCTGCCAATTTCTTAGTTAACCTTTCAGAGTTAAGGAAGAAGCCGGCTAAAATATAATAGGATGTTTGTAATACTGTGGTTTAGTGAAATCACTTTAATTTGGGAAGACTAGGTTGTAAATTGTAGAAATGTTTTCTAGATTCTTAAACCTTTATGTATTTTTTTAGAACAGAGGCCCCAATAGTCATCATCATATGATGTATAAGCTCTTTCCCAATACAGACACGACAAGCTGTTTTCAGAGATAAGTAACAGGTTGTTGTGAAACACATAATGCGCTAATATAGCCTACAAAAGCATGGAACATGATTATTAATGAGAGTGCTTCGAAAGTTAAGCAATCATTTCCACTTTTTCACTCAGTAGTAACCTTTTATGCATCATAAGCCCTTCTTAACATCATGCATGTAAATACAATATTGACTACTAGAGGAAACATAAAATACAGTAGGCAGTGGTGGAACTACAAGGGTCGCAACTGTCGCACTTGCAACCGGGCCCTGTCGTTCCTCCACTGCGAGGTGGGGGGCCAAGACCTGGCATCTCCTTCTGCACCTCCGGCTGCTTACTATACAGGGGAGGGGGGTGCAGGGCCGGTGCTACCGCTAGGCGAACTAGGCAGCTGCCTAGGGTGCACTGCCGCCTAGGGAGCAGCCACAACCGCTGTTTTTTCTACGCTCTGTGGTAGTGGGAGGAGAATATATCAGAGTTTCCGCCAGGCGGGCTGGGGCCGGCATGGTGTGTGTATTGTGAATGTGGGGGGAGGTGACTCCAGTGGTTCATCTGGCTAGCTGCTAGTGCAAAGTCGCTGGGTGGGGAGAAGGAGCAAGCAGTGCCTCCCCTCCCCCAGAGCTCGCCATTACTCAGGAGCTGCCACAGAGCCTTGGTATGGAAGATCAGAGCTCCAGTTCAGCCTTTTGACTTTGGGAAGATGGATTGGGTTGAGTTAGTCAGGCCAACCGGGTAGGTGGGGGGACTTCCCAGGATCACTACCGATCTCACTCTCTTTCTCCATCCTTGCCTGCTCCAGCTCAGGGGAGGATTAGAGGTAGAGCCTGAATCGGATCGGTGGCCATACACAGCCTGGGCTCTAATCACTTCCTACCTGCCTCTAAGAGCAAATCTCCCTCCAGCTGCTTCTACCCAGTGCCCAGTGATTAGTGCCCAGCAATCAGCGATCAGTGATCAGTGCCCAGTGATCAGTGCCCAGCGATCAGAGCCCAATGATCAGTGATCAGTGCCTAGCGTTCAGTAATCAGTACCCAGCCATCAGTAATCAGTGCCCAACGATCAGTAATTAGTGCTCAGCGATCAGTGCCTAGCATTTAGTGATCAGTGCCCAGTGATCAGTGCCCAGCTATTAGTGCCCAGTGATCAGTACCCAGCGATCAGCGATTAGTGCCCAGTGATCAGTGCCCAGCGATGAGTGCCCAGCGATGAGTGCCCAGCGATTAGTGCCCAGCGATGAGTGCCCAGCGATCGGTGCCCAGCGATCGGTGCCCAGTGATCACTGCCCCCTTGTCACAATACCCCCGTCATACTGCTCCCCTCCTGTCACACTACCCAGGTACTCTTCTCCTGTCACACTGCCCCCCTCTTGTCACAAAATCCCCCTGTCACACTGCCCCCTCTTATCACACTGTCCCCCTCCTGTCAGAATACCCCCGTCATACTGCCCCCTCCTGTCACACTTCCCCCATCATACGGCCCCCCGTCACACTACCACCACTGTCATACTGCCCCCTGTCATACTGCCCCCTTCTTGTTACACTTCCCCATCCTTTCATAGTGCTCCCTTTCTTTCACACTGTCCCCTCTTATCACACTGCCCCCCTCCTGTCACACGTCCCAGGTACTCTTCTCCTGTCACACTGCCCCACTCTTGTCACAAAATCCCCCTGTCACACTGCCCCCCTCCTGTCACAATACCCCCCGTCATACTGCTCCCTCCTGTCACACTTCCCCCATCATACGCCCCCCGTCAGACTACCACCCCTGTCATACTGACCCCTGTCATACTGCCCCCTTCTTGTTACACTTCCCCCTCCTTTCAAAGTGTCCCCCTCCAGACCCTTCCTTTTATGAATGGACACAGTGAGTGATGTTGTTTCCTCTTCTGGGTCTGGGTCACCGGCAACCCACTCCCGCTCCCGCAATCAGCGGGTCTTAAGGCCATGATGGCCACCTGGACCCACCGTTTGTTTGCTGGAGACAAGGCAGACCGTTGTTCTATCAGAGAGGAAGAGAGAGATCTTGTGTTCCTGCTAACCAGGAACACAGATGTCTCTCTTTCTCCAGTCAGTCCATCCCCCACACCAGGGATATGTAATTAGCGGACCTTCAGCTGTTGCAGAACTACAATTCCCATGAGGCATAATAAGACTCTGACAGCCACAAGCTTGACACCCAGGGGCAGAGGCATGATGGGACTTGTAGTTTTGCAACAGCTGGAGGTCAGCTAATTGCATATCCTTGCCCTACACAGTTAGAAATCACTCCCTAGGAGTACACTTAACCCTTTGATTGCTCCTGGTGTTAACCCCTTCCCTACCAGTGTCATTTATACAGTGACACTGTATTGGTGTCACTGGTCCCCAAAAAGTGTCACTGATCACCACTATTACTAGTAAAAAAAAATTAAAAATAAATGCCATAAACCTATCCCATAGTTTGCAAATGCGATAACTTTTGTGTAAACCAATCAATATACGCTTATTGGGATTTTTTTTATCAAAAATATGTAGAAGAATACATATTAGCCTAAATTGATGAAGAAATTCGATTTTTAAAATTTTTTTTATTGGATGTGTTTTATAGCAGAAAGTAAAAGATATTGTATTTTTTTTTCAAAATTGTCGCTCTTTTTTGTTTATAGCGCAAAAAATAAAAACCACAGAGGTGATCAAATACCACCAAAAGAAAGCTCTATTTGTGGGAAAAAAGGACATCAATTTTGTTTGGGTACAGCGTTGCACGACTGTGCAATTGTCAGTTAAAGTAACCCAGTGCTGTATCGCAAAAAATGGCCTGGTCATTAAGGTAGTGAAACCTTCCGGGGCTGAAGTGGTTAAGATTGAGCTCCAGTATTCATATCTGATATCCACTGGGAGAGCCACTGGGAATGCTGTAAAGCACTGTAGTAGTCTATGCTACATACAGGGAGAGCTGTGAACTTCTTATGTGCAAGTGACTTCCCCTGTGCACACTGAACAAAGGGAGAAAAGGTCGCTCACTCAGTACCTCCACTACTGATAGAATGTCTTGTATTTTATCAATGAATACAAGACATTCTTTGATGAGACTAGGTGGAGTAGAGGGGTGGTGACATCACAATCCCCACCTCATCCAATCAGAGAATGCCTTGTAGTCATTAAAACAAGGGCCTCCTTTTAAGATCTTTGGTTCTACGGTTTGTAGATACAAACAGTGAGTGTGCATTCGATGAAACTACAACCTGGTACAAATCAGGGAATGTTTAAGGTATAGTAGATACATTTTAGCCTCTATTGTGAAGAAGGTGAATTTGCTGCCAGATCCCTTAATAGCAATAAATCTATATATTTTAATCCACCCCCACTCTAAAAAATGTTTTTTAGAGTTTGTGACCTTTTGAGGGAAATTTCCCCTGCTCTGTCTGACAGCCTAGGAAGTTTAGAATTCCAGTCTAGAAAGAGAGAGTAGATCATTTTGTGAGATAAGGGGAGCAACAAAGTATTTCTTTGCAGAACTGGAGCCTTTTTTAATTGATTTATCTGAGACACAAAGTAGTAAGCAGAAAGGTTCAGAACTGTCAAACCAGATTTTAGAATATATTAAAAAAACACTGAAAGAAAACAATCCTTATAGCAAATGTATACCAAAACCATAATGTAGCCTATCCTTTTCTCGTTACTTTTTTAGTCTAAAGTATATATGTAGAGCCAGAGTGTGTGCCCAATTGTTGAGATTTAACTTCAATTCCTGTCCCTGAGATGCAATGGGAAAGTGAAAGGAAATATCCCAAGCTGTCACAAAAGCAGGTGTCCATACTGGAAGATATACACTATATTGCCCAATGTATTGGGACACCTGCCTTTACACGCACATGTACTTCAATGGCATCCCAGTCTTAGTCCATAGGGTTCAATATTGAGTTGGCCTACCCTTTGCAGCTATAACAGCTTCAACTCTTCTGGGAAGGCTGTCCACAAGGTTTAGGAGTGTGTCTATGGGAATTTTTGACCATTCTTCCAGAAGCACATTTGTGAAATCAGACATTGATGTGGATGAGAAGGCCTGGCTCAAAGTTTCTGCTCTAATCATCCCAAAGGTGTTCTATCGGGTTGAGGTGCAGGCCAGTCAAGTTCCTCCACCCCAAACTCACTCATCCGTTATTTTATGGACCTTGCTTTGTGCACTGGTCCAAATCATTTGGTGGAGGGGGGAATATAGTGTGGGGTTGTTTTTCAGGGGTTGGGCTTGGCCTCTTAGTTCCAGTTCCACTCTTAAGGCCCCGGCATACTAAGACATTTTGGACAATTTCATGCTCCCAACTTTGTGGGAACAGTTTGGGGATGGCCCCTTCCTGTTCCAACATGACTGCTCACCAGTGCACAAAGCAAGGTCCATAAAGACATGGATGAGCAACTCCTGACCTCAACCCAATAGAACACATTTGGGATGAATTAAACTGGAGACTGTGAGCCAGGTCTTCTCATCCACATCAGTATCTGACTTCACAAATGTGCTTCTGGAAGAATGGCTAAACATTCCCATAGACACACTCCTAAACCTTGTGGACAGCATTCCCAGAAGAGTTGAAGCTGTTATAGCTGCAAAGGGTGGGCCAACTCAATAATGAACCCTACAGACTAAGACTGGGATGCCATTAAAGTTCATGTGCGTGTAAAGGCAGGCGTCTCAATACTTTTGGTAATGTAGTGTACCTTTAACTCATGTTCTGGTGGCAATGTAAAGATTTTGTATTTCTTCTTATTTTTTTTCTTTCAGTAACAGTGGTCGTTAGGACAAACATCTCTCCAGTGGGAGCACAGAAAGCAATGGAATCCAAATAGATGGCCCAACCCTTCCCCACTTAAACCAAAACTAAAAAAAAAAGTTTTTCATTTACAAGTATGACTGGCAGGGGACATTCTTTCTACTCAGGCTGTGGCTGCCAGTGCCTTTTAAAGAAAACAAACTTTAAGACTTTGCACACTTTCATTCACCTGGAATGTATTTAGCTGATTTAAACAGGAAATTCAACTGGGATTCATTAAAGAGGAGCTCCAGTCTCCTATGTAAAAATGTATTTTAAATAAATTACATTAAAAACTGTAGCTGCTGACTTTTCATAAACAGCTACTCACCTGTCCCATGTTCCAGTGCTGTGCTCGGACCAGCCTTGTGTATCTCTCTTCCCTAAGCTGGCATCTTTACTATGGGCACCCAGCTAGGACCGCTTGCGGCTTCACATCCAGGTGCTCACTGAGCATTCGCAAGTGCCGCTGTGCACTGTGAATGATCCGGCAGTCTTCTGGGACCTGTCATGTGTCCCAGGAGACTTTAGGTTGGGTGAGGGGGGGGGGGGAAGGAGAACTTCCGCTTCCAAACGCTTAGGCGGAAGTGAGAGGCGGTACCTGTCAAAATCTGGTATCTCTACCCCCCCCCAAGGCTCCATTTAACAAACCAGAGTGGGGGAGGAGGCCTTAAAGCAGAACTTCCCCTTTTGGGTGCAGCTCCACTTTAGGGGTAGGAATCTGCAAATTTAGATTTTATCTGTAGCCCTACCTGCTGGTGAAATGTATACTATATGGGAACCATACATCTGCATTAAAACTATTTCACCTGTATGTTTAGACATCTGTCTGCCAAGAAGTACCGGTATATGAAAATGGGAATCCTGCTGTTGTTTAAAATGAAGCTCTGGGTGGTTGGGATACATTCTGAATAAGATCAGAATCAGATGCAGATTAGAGTTTGAACTATTAATCCCCCTTCAAATTTTAGGGTTCCAGGCAGTGCACACATCATGTATAAAATAAGCCCGAGACCTAGTGAACACTGGCTGGCATGAAGGATTACATAATTTAACGAAGTCGTGGAACGCTGCTTTAGAACATGAAATGCATCTACATCACTGGGATCTTATTAATGAGAATTGAAGCCGTGAAGTTCATTATTCTCCCCTCATAATCTCTATCACCTAGCAACAAAGCATCTACAGTTTGATAAAAATCCTCGCTGAAGCACTGCATCTGTGTGCTCTGGGGCAACTGGCAAAAATGACATTTGTTCAGATGGTGCACTTATAGCTTATGAAATTAGCTATTTCTTCTGAGTCTTTCTATACCATATTTAAATGTTTGGACATAACTTACAATTTATCAGACAGTTTATCAAAAAATAAAATATTTAATGCTCAC
The DNA here is from genome assembly GCF_042186555.1 of Aquarana catesbeiana. NCBI lineage: Eukaryota > Metazoa > Chordata > Amphibia > Anura > Ranidae > Aquarana > Aquarana catesbeiana. The sequence continues at coordinate 370,313,928 of NC_133327.1, read as the reverse complement.
ACTCATACCAATAGTTATCTGTGCTGGGCTCTTGCATCAACATGAAGGTATAGTAAAATAGATGTATTCTCTTACAAATTGCTGACCAATAACCTTGACTTTATCATATGATGATCCAAAAACTAGCAACAGAAGGAGGAAGAAAGGGGACACACAGACCTTGTGTATTATCCAAGATGCATTAAATAAATTAAAAGTAATAATGCACTCACAATACTGATGGGATAGTGGCCCTCAGGGTCCAGCATTATCAGCCCAGTAACCATGACCAGCACTAACCTGAGAAACCCGAACCTGAACACTTAACGTAACACTTAGGGGTCTATGCATAAAATATTTGCTGTGTGGATGTCTTAACCGTTCACATAAAACACCACAAATATTTGCCATATTGCTTGTAATATGATTATCTCCTATGATCATAAGCTTCATCTAGTGTTCATAAAGCAGTATTGTTTTTTTTATAGAGGTCTTTCAGTAAAATACCCCATTATGGCCACTAGATGGAATTATTGATCATAGGAGACAATCTAAAAAAAAAACCAATACAGCAAAAGTTCATGGTGCCAATGTGAATGGTTAACCAGTGGTTGTGAATGGTTGGTACAACAAATGTTTTCTTTATAGACCCCTTAAAGTAAATGTAAGGCCTAACAATTATTTTATTTGCTCCTTTTTGGTCCATTGGTTGGTGCTGGGAGGGAGTATTTTGGGTGGGAATTTTTGCTGGGAGAGGGGAATGGTTCATGCTGGGAGGTCAGAAGGAGGAATTTGGGGGGGGGGGGGGAGTATTTGCACTGCGAAGTGGGATTTTAGGAGGTGAGGATTTGTGCTGGGAAGGGATTTGGGGAGAGGGAGAAGATTTTTGCTGGGAGGGGATATTTTGGTCTGGTAGAAGGGTTTTTTGGTGGGGTTGTTGGTGCTCAGAGGGAGAATTTTGGGGAGGAAGAAGATTTATGCTGGCAGTGGAGATTTGGGGGGGAGGGGGTTTGTAAATTGAAGAGGGATTTGGAGTGTGGGAGAGGATTTGTGCTGGGAGGGAGGATTTGGGGTGTTGATGAATATTTCTGCTGGGGCAGGGATTTCAGCAGTGGTAGAGAGATTTGAATTTGGAGGAGGGGGGAATTTCTGCATTTTTGTTTTGGGAAAACTTTGGCTTGCAGAGGGAATTTATGCTAGGGGAAGGGGGCTGGGGTGAGTGTGCAGATTAGCACTCAATATTTTTTTTTTGGGGGGGGGGGAGAAGTTTTCTGATAGAGAAAAATGGGGGAGACTATTCCTTGCAGGGTGAATGTTGCACTCTTCCTACCCCCACATTTTTGAGGTACACAGCCTTTGCTCCTACACCCTCCTCATTTTATATTCATTTTATATTCCAGCCCCCTACACTTCTGATGTGCATTGTACACGCCTGCCCCCTGCACATGCTGCATTATACACACATGGCCCCTACTATTTGTGAATTAGGTACTCCTGACCCCTACACTTTGTGCATTACATATCCCTGACCCCTGCACTCAATGCATTATATACTGCTAAACCTTGAACTGACCACAACACGTGTTACACGCATGTTACATACTCCTAAGCCCTGCACTCTATATGTTACATACTCCTGAGCTCTGTACTCTGTGCATTACATACTCTGTGTGTTAAATATGTCTGTCTCTTGTACTCTGCATTACATATGCCTGACCACTACTTTGTGTGTTACATACTTCTGACCCTTGCACTCTTTGCATTACACACCCCTGACCCCTACACTCTGTGCCTTACAGACTCTTGCATAATATACACTTTATTATACATTACATACTTCTGACCAAAGTGTTCATTGTCTATTTTAATGAAGTTTCTCTTTAACCTCCCTGGCAGGTATGATTATGTCAGATTTTTGATGCTCAAATCGGTACATTGTTTTGCATGGAAATTTGGCGTTTTATATTGTAGGCCTGTAATTCTTGGGAATAACACACTTAAATCTGTCCAAACAAGTAGACATCCTGAGTATGATATGTGAAATCATAAATTATAATATAATAAATAACTATAAATAATTATAACAAATAATAATATAACAATAATAAAATGTATTCAATAATGTAATCAAATAAAAAACACTGGAATTTGCTCAGTTGCAGAATTAGCGGTCATTACTTTCAGTGTTTAATGACGAATTTCCCCACAAATCACTATCACTCAATTCTACAAGTGATTCTAATTTATTATTGCTGTTTTCTAGCTGGTCTAAAACCGCTTTTGACGTAAAGGGACACTTTTTGGTTGCTATGGACAATCTCAAGTTTCCAGGCAGAAAGAACAGTATATATAATATAAAAGTGCATGCAGGGCACCAGAGAAAGCATTAAGGACAAAAAGGAGGTGAAATTTTTTGATACAGTAATGTAATCTGTAAGATTACAGTGTACTGTATATGTTCTGTGTTTTTCACTTTTTGAATTTGGCGCCAGGCTCCATCCCCGTGCCTCACGACACTCACAGGGAACGGAGCTCGGCACTGTGATACATCGAGCGGAGTACACAGCTCGCAGACATAGCGAGGAGACATCACAGGATGCCGGGGACAAGGTAAGTAACTTTGCCTGGATCCTGCGATGCAATCCCGAGTGTGGCTCAGGGTTACCGCTTTTGTTAGTGAAAATTCACCCCGAGCCATACTCGGTAATACCGCCAGGGAGGTTAATGTAGGCTCAGACAACGTATCAGGGCTGCTCAGAGCAGAGGGGGAGAACTACGCGATCAGCGGAGTTTAATCGCTCAGTTCTCACTGCAGAGCTGGGGGGGGGGGGACCAATGATGCATCCACCTAGAGGGGGATAAATGTTTTTTTTTTTTTAATTCCGAACTTCTTTTTTAAATATTATATACAGTCAGGTCCATAAATATTGGGACATCGACACAATTCTAATCTTTTTGGCTCTAGACACCACCACAATGGATTTGAAATGAAACGAACAAGATGTGCTTTAACTGCAGACTTTCAGCTTTAATTTGAGGGTATTTACATCCAAATCAGGTGAACAGTGTAGGAATTACAACAGTTTGTATATGTGCCTCCCACTTTTTAAGGGACCAAAAGTAATGTGACAATTGGCTGCTCAGCTGTTCCATGGCCAGGTGTTTGTTATTTATTATCCCATTATCCCATTTACAAGGAGCAGATAAAAGGTCCAGAGTTCATTTCAAGTGTGCTATTTGCATTTGGAATCTGTTGCTGTCAACTCTCAATATGAGATCCAAAGAGCTGTCACTATCAGTGAAGCAAGCCATCATTAGGCTGAAAAAACAAAACAAACCCATCAGAGAGATAGCAAAAACATTAGGTGTGGCCAAATCAACTGTTTGGAACATCCTTAAAAAGAAAGAACACACCTGTGAGCTCAGCAACACCAAAAGACCCGGAAGACCGCGGAAAACAACTGTGGTGAATGACCGAAGAATTCTTTCCCTGGTGAAGAAAACACCCTTCACAACAGTTGGCCAGATCAAGAACACTCTCCAGGAGGTGGGTGTATGTGTGTCAAAGTCAACAATCAAGAGAAGACTTCACCAGAGTGAATACAGAGGGTTCACCATAAGATGTAAACCATTGGTGAGCCTCAAAAACAGGAAGGCCAGATTAGAGTTTGCCAAACAACATCTAAAAGAGCCTTCACAGTTCTGGAACAACATCCTATGGACAGATGAGACCAAGATCAACTTGTACCAGAGTGATGGGAAGAGAAGAGTATGGAGAAGGAAAGGAACTGCTCATGATCCAAAGCATACCACCTCATCAGTGAAGCATGGTCGTGGTAGTGTCATGGCGTGGCCATGTATAGCTGCCAATGGAACTGGTTCTCTTGTATTTATTGATGATGTGACTGCTGACAAAACCAGCAGGATGAATTCTGAAGTGTTTCGGGCAATATTATCTGCTCATATTCAGCAAAATGCTTCAGAACTCACCATTCCTACACCGTTCACCTGATTTGGATGTAAATACCCTCAAATTAAAGCTGAAGGTCTGCAGTTAAAGCACATCTTGTTCGTTTCATTTCAAATCCATTGTGGTGGTGTATAGAGCCAAAAAGATTAGAATTGTGTTGATGTCCCAATATTTATGTACCTCACTGTATAAAAGATTATGCGGAGGTTGATACATTTCTGAAAAAATCTTGTGTGTGGTGCAACAAGCAAAGGATATTTATTGAGTACAAGGAGGCTTACACCCCCTTCCTGCCCAGACCAATTTTCAGCTTTCAGCGCTCTTACACTTTGAATGACAATTACTCAGTCATGCAACACTGTACCATATGAAATTTGCGTCCCTTTTTTCACACATATAGAGCTTTCTTTTGGTGGTATTTAATCACTAGTGGGTTTTTTATTTTTTGTGGTATAAATAAAAAAATACTTAAAATTTTGTGAAAAATGCCTTTTTCTTTGTTTCTGTCATAAAATTTTGCAAATTAGTCATTTTTCTTCATAAATTTTGGCCAAAATGTATACTGTTACATAGCTTTGATAAAAATAACCCAAATTAGTGTATATTATTTGGTCTTTGTGAAAGTTATAGAGTCTACAAACTATGGTGCCAATTACTGAAAATTGATCACTGATGATCTGATCTGATTAGGCCTTCAGTACATCAGGTGTATCTCATTTCCTGAGACACTAAGGCTCCTTTCACACTGAGGCGCTTTGCAGGTGCTAAAGTGCTAAAAATAGTGCCTGCAAAGCACCCCGAAAGAGCTGCTCAATGCACTCCAATGTGAAAGCCCCGAGGGCTTTCACACTGGAACGGTGCGCTTGAAGGGCGGTCTAAAAAGTCCTGCAAGCCGCATCTTTGGAGCGCTGTAGGAGCGGTGTATTTACCGCTCCTAAAGCGCCCCTTCCCATTGAAAACAATGGGGCAGCGCTGCAAACCCACCCGCAAAGCGCCGTTGCAGCGGTGTTTTGCGGGCGGTTTTAACCCTTTTTTGGCTGCTAGCGAGAGGTTAAAACCGCCCCGTTATCGCCGCTAAAACGACGGTAAAGCGGCGCTATATTTAGCGCCGCTGTACCGCCAGCGCTCGCACGCCTCAGTGTGAAAGTAGCCTAACAAGTCAGGAAAGTACAAATACACCCCAAATGACCCCTTTTTAGAAAGTAGACATTCCAAGCTATTAAGTAAGTAGCATGGTGAGTTTTTTTAAGTTGTAATTTTTTCCCACAATTCTGTGCAAAATTAAGGTTTTTTTTTTTTTTTTTTTAACAAAATTGTCATATCATCTGGTTATTTCTCTCACAGAGCATATGCATACAACAAATTACACCCCAGAATACATTCTGCTATTCTTCCTGAGATACCACATGTGTGAGACTTTTATACAGCCTGGCCACATACAAAGGCCCAACATTGAAGTAGCACCTTCAGGCGTTCTACGAGCATAAATTACACATCTCATTTCTCAACCTCCCATGACAATTTTGAAGGCCCTGGAGCACCAGGACAATGGAATTGCCCACAAAATGACCCCATTTTGGAAAGCAAACACCCCAACATATAATCTATGAGGCATGGGCAGAGATAGGTACTTGGGTACTCCGATGAGCTGCAGACAGGTACTTGGGTACTCTGATGGCCTGGTGACAGGTACTCAGTTACTCTGATGGCCTAGTGACAGGTACTCGAGTACTCTGATGGCCTGGTGACAGGTACTCAGGCACTCTGATGGGCTACAGATAGGTACTCGGGGACTCTGATGGGCTGGTGACTGGTATTTGGGTACTCTGAAGGTCGGTGACAGGTACTCAGGTACTGGGTACTCATATGAACTGTGACAGGTACTCAGGTACTCAGAAGAACTGTGACAGGTACTCGGGTACTCAGATGAACTGTGACAGGTACTCGGGTACTCAGATGAACTGTGACAGGTACTCGGGTACTCAGATGGACTGTGAGAGGTACTCAGATGGACTGTGACAGTTACTCAGGTACTCAGATGGACTGTGACAGGTACTCAGGTACTCATATGGACTGTGACAGGTACTCAGGTACTCAGATGAACTGTGACAGGTACTCAGGTACTCGGGTACTCAGATGAACTGTGACAGGCACTCGGGTACTCAGATGGACTGTGACAGGTACTCGGGTACTTGGATCGACAGTGAGAGGTACTCGGGTACTTGGATGGACTGTGACAGGTACTCGGGTACTCAGATGGACTGTGACAGGTACTCGGGTACTCAGATTGACTGTGACAGGTACTTGGGTACTCAGATGGACTGTGACAGGTACTCGGGTACTCGGATGAACTGTGACAGGTACTTTGATGGGTGGTGACAGGTACTTTGATGGGTGGTGACAGGTCCTCTTTATTGGGGGGGGCAATCAATGTGGTTGGTGTACACTGTAAGCGGTAACAAGATGTTACCACAATCTCCTTCTCAAACACGATCAGTGTGTGAGGAGGAGAACCCAGTAACATCTTGTTACCGCTCTATGTTTACATTTAGTGATCGGCTGTGAAAGGATCACAGCCGATCACGTGGTAAACAGCCACCGGCCAATGGCTGTTTACCAGCGTTGGTGACGAGCAGTGTTCCCGGGAACACGCCACCACTGACGTGCACGCACACGGCCGATCACGTGGTAAACAGCCATGCCCGATGGCTGTTCACCCCCCTCTGTGGCGAGCGGTGTCTCCATGACATGCCGCCACCGAAGGTACAGGGCTGCATGCACCTGATCATGCGCATGCCCTGTTTAAATGGATGGATGTCATATGACGCCCGCCCAGAACAAGAGCCACGCCGCCTGGCCGTCATATGATGGCCAGCGGGCGGCAAGCGGCTAAAGTAAAATTAAAGGCTTGTTAATTAAAAAAAAACAAAAACAAATATGTCATACTCACCTGCTCTGTGCAGTGGTTTTGCATAGAGCAGCCCGATCCTCCTCTTCTCGGGTCCCCCGCCGGCACTCTTTGCTTCTCCCTCCTGCTGAGTGCCCCCATAGCAAACAGCTTGCATTAAGCCAGGTCTCCAGACTTTATAATCAAACGGCAACTTGCACAGTTAACTCCTTGTAATCTGTGGTCGACTTCTAACACTAAGCACTTCGGACACACTTTGTTAGAGAGCACCACTCCCCAGGTGTGAAGCATTTCTGAGACAGTACCGCGCAGCATGTACTGGTCTTCACCGACTCAGCAATCCTGTCACCTCACTCCCAGTGACATGTACAACTGTTGTTACTGTATACAGGAAATGTACTTCTTCCACAACTCCATGTTTATTCTCTCTTCCGGAGCCCCACTACATCTCTCTCTCCCCAGTATCCCCCAGTACTAAAGGGGCCAAGCATAACACTCCTTCACTCCCAGAGTTACCTTCACCTTTGCCATTTCACCTGTTCCCTGCCTGGTTGGCTGCTTCAACAAGTGACACAAATACGGTAGTTCTTAGCTTCCTCTGGACAGCATCCTGCTCATTAGACTTCAGTCCCCTTGTTGTAAGCCCTGTTCTTTTGATACACCAGGCATGCACCCCTTTTAGAGACTTCAGACCAGGCAATTTAGAAGATGAACAAATAAAGTGCTTTTACGATAGTAGTTGTAAATAACAAGTAACAGTTCTCAAAGACATCTTCCACACACTTTTCTATACAAAGCTTTCTAGTCCCAAAAAGTGATTGTACATTAGGTGCTGGCTGATTTCAGCCGATATTCAGCCCATGTGTACCCAGCAAAAGTCTTTATGTTTTGGGTGCCCAAAGGTGCCTCAGGTCTTTTACAATCCTAGCAATGGCCCTGCAAGTACATGGGTTCTCAGTTCAACAGTGCAAGTTTGTGTCAAAGTCCACAAAACATATTAACCAGTTCCCACCTGGCTTATAGTAAAATGACTGCCAGGCATGAGCTTTCCTATCCCGGGTGAACATCATATGATGTCCTTACAGGCATGTGCCCCAATGCGCGCCACCAGGCTTGCGCAGCAGCACGATCTGTGACCTACTAAGGGATCAGTACCAGGGCGCTGCTATCATCCCAGGTACCATGTGATCGCTGTGACCAATAACAGCATTCACATGCTCACAATGTAAATAATTGACATGAATGGCAACCATTCATGAGCTATTTATTATTGTGATGCTGTGGTTGGTCACAGTGATCACAAGGTGTACAGGGCCAATCACAGAACCCCTTGTACCATGTGATAGCTGTGTCCAATCACAGCATCACAAAAGTAAACAAGAGTCATGAATGACAGCCATTCATGATAGTCAAAATGATTGCAGTTACAGTGATTATCGCTGTAACAAGTAATCACAGTGTAAAAAAAAAAGAAAAAATCTGGATCACCTTCCTAGAGTAGTACAGTGCCACTATGGTTACACTGCACTACTCTGGTGACAGTATGATGTAAAAAAATTATTAAAAAATAAAAATTGTAAGAAAATACAAATTATATTTCAACATATTCTCACCAGTCAATGTCCCTAATCACTGCCACCCACTCAGTGTCCCTAATCACCAAAGCAGTTACAGTGTCCCTGATCACTGCCACAGCAGTCGCAGTGTCACCTACTTGTTGCCTGGACCAATTCTTTGCCTGTTTGCTGACCATGTCTCTGCCAGTGCCTGAACTGACCCTATGATCTGCACATCCCGCTGACTACGTTCCTGCGAGGCACCTAAAACCAAAAGAACTCTTTTGTTCTTTCTTTAGCCTCCTCTACTTCCTGGCAAGTGAACATGGCATTCCTAGGGGCAGCTGTATATCAGAAGCCTAGGTTTGGATTATAGGAACATGGACTGCTATAGGTGATGCTACACTAAGCTATATACCCTGACTACTCATATAGAGGCAACAATTACAGTACATTCATTTTGATACAATTCGTTGATTTGTATGATACACAAGATACAATGTTGGATGTATAATCAGTCCAAACATTGAAAAAGTCTCACACATGTAGTATCATCACACTTAGAAAGTAGCAGAATGTGTTTTGGAGTGTAATTTCAAGTATGTCGATGCTGTGTGTGTGAGAAATATCTCATTAAATTGACAACTTTGTGAAAAAAAATTATTTTCATTTTCATTCTGCATTTTCCAAAAATTTGTGGCAAAAAAATGAAGTCTTCAAAAGACTCACTACGCCTCTTGGAAAATATCTTCGCGAAAAAACTTTACTATCTTTATTTTCGAAAATATTGTGACAAAAATATGACAACTTTAAACAACTCCCCAATTCCTCTTACTAATTACCCTGCACTGTCTACTTTCCAAAAAGGGATCATTGGTTTGTAAGATAATATACAAGTTGAACATACTGTAGCAAATTGTGCAATAATTATGTACAGTCATTCACTAATACATTAAAATTCCCACCTTGATATACTGGTTTCCTGTCTTTAATGACTGCTATACTTGGGGCTTGATAGAAATCACTGGCAATAACAGAAGTATAGCTATTATTGTGACTTGACAGCAATATTAGCAAACACTGAGATCTGATTCTCAGGAATGATTAAAGTGCAGTCTTGATACGCCCACTCATGTTTGTTAACATCTTATTAAAAGCAATCGGTTACTAGGGGAGAGAGGCTTTTACTGGGAAAATAATGCCTTATACTTTTCTAGCACACAATATGGGTTCCCTGTGTAATGAATGCATACACTCTGCCAGCAACATGACATGGAGATGTACAGATTTAACACCATTAGAGGAGGAAAAGTAACAGCTACCGTTTTCACTTTGTGAAGTACAATTAACGACTTTGTAATACTTGCCACAAAGATAATTGCTTCATACTCCTGAAAGGGTGAAGAGTTCTGGTTTTGCATGATTGGATCCTTATTGACTTGTGTTTGTGTGAAATTGCACTTCTGCTTGAGCCTCTAATTTTGCTTAACTGCCATGTGCTTGTGTAGTCTCATGATCTGACAGGAACATTCCAGAGAACTGGCCTTATGGCTAAACAAATTATTTTCCTGTCACATCATGGCAGCATACATTTGGGTTGTGACTCCGCTCCTCACAACCTTATAGGACTGAATAGCTATAAATTGTAAGAGAGGACCCACCTCAGTATTCTCCATTTTGTCCTCACCCATCCGGGACTGGATGGAACACTCAGGACCCCTTACCGCTCTCGCCCCAGCCAGGTTCAAGCCTCTCCTGGGTGAAAGTCCTTGCCTGTACAGCCTCTAAACAAGCTAGATGGAAGGAACCCCACTCTGATGGTCTCAGTGGTATGTTGCCTGGTACTTTACAAGCCTTAAATTGGCTTAGATTATTTGCAGTGTTCTTCGTTTTTTTCTAACACTCGTGGGGTTTTTCTTAGATCTGTAGTCCCACACAGCTATCCTGACATCCCTAAGATGGCGCCTGAGCATCCATTCGCTTCTGCACATGCTCGAGCAATGCCGACAGGATCTTGTTTTGCAGGCATCCATCATGGCAATGGGTTCCTTGGCGCGCTATCGTGCATGCGCGATCATGACGTCATTCCCCCGCGACGGCGGTAAATTTAAACCTCCAGTACTTCCTCTATCTCCTGTCACTGCAAGACACCAGAGATTCCTATTGGATGGCACTAAATGCAAACACTGCCTGCTAACCTCTCTATCCTTGCTCCTCCACTAAGATAAGACTAACTTAGTCTCTACTATGGGTGACTGATCTGCTTCTCTTTGTATTCTCCAACTCCTCCTGCATACTCTAGGTGGAAGCCTCTGTTCAGTCCTCATGGAAACCACTGCCAAAGCTGACCATCCACAGCTTAATAGGCAAGGGGACAAATTAGCAAGTATTGAAGATTGAGAAGAAGGGAGCCTTGCCACTAATGCTGCCTTATTGGACAGCCCTATCAGGACCATAAGATCATCAGACTCAAGACACAGAAGAAACAGCTCAGGTCCCTGAGGAATTCACTCAGATAACCGAAGGAGTCGCTCAGGGCACTGAAGAATTCATTCAACTCAAAGAAGCCGCTCAGGTTGGAGGCAAAGTCGCTCTAGGTCACCCTCTCGGCACCGTCACTCATACCAAGGAAGGTCCTCTTTCCACAGAACATCTTCGGCTAGCCATCACTCCCAAATGCTTGCTGGGTCTGTGGCAGCATAGCTCTTCCAGACAAATTGGCCTGACGTTCGTGCTTCGATGAAGCTACTGCAGAAAAAGAGACAGATGCCAGAGAGGTGACTGACATCATTAGAGAATCGGTTAGAAAATCGATCCAACAAATATCAACATCTGAAACAGATAAGCCTGCTCAAACTACCTCTGCCGTTAGACCCAGCACATCAAAAACAGCAGATAGTTCATCTGACACTGAAGAATTAGAGGCCTAAACAGGATTTGACTTTAACCTGATAGAGCCGTTTGTTAAGTCCGTGAAAGAAGCAATCTGATGCGAGAAGCCTAAAGAAGCCCCACGGAAAACAAAAACATATTTTCCAAACCTGAAGAAGGATCATTCCCATTCATTGATGAGCGATAGGTGGTATGTCCTATTACATACGGCACCTCATCCCTATTCATAAATAATCAAAGAGAAGATGAGGGGGATGGGATTATTACGGTGCCACAAATAAAGTAGAACACTTTTATTGTAAAAATCTTTTTCTTTTTTATTTAATCGTATCAAAAAAAGCTAAAAAATGTACATTAGACATACAAATATAGAAAATTACAGAATGCAAAAAAGCACAATGTATAATTCACAATAATGACCGTCACCAAGGATGTTAAAGGGTGATCGCTGGTCACTGGTTCCCAACTAGTTTCGCCAAAACATTGGCTTAATCTGGAGAATGTACAGGTTAACACATTAAGTAAAAACACTAAAACAGAAAAAAAAGAAAAAAGAAGGATACGTAGTTAAGTTAGGTCCACATAATCTGTATCATTGAGGCGAACCGTCAAGTCACAAAATGATCAAATTACTGTCACACCCATGTCCCCGGCTCCCCAGTCCCCACAACCAGAACGTACCATGCAGGAACTCCGGTAAACAAGGAGAGCTCCCCCAGGGCACTGAGAACACTCGTCACATTCAACCCTGTATTTGGCTACAGGGGAATCAAAAGGAGCCTAAAAGGATGAAGATTAGCATATAAGTATTCATTTATTCATCAATTAGTCAATAGGGGGGACTAAGCCTCAACCACATAAACTGATTATATGCAACAAAAACATCCACTGGTGCACGGGAAAGGGAGTTCACGACGTAATGGTTGAATACAAAGATCACACAATTGCGTATAGCCAAAAGGACTAGAAAAATGACAAAATAATGGTGATAATAAAGTGATCAAGATTTTATATAAATCAAATAGTTTTGTGACGGATGATTATACATGGATTTAAAAAGCTTGTTGAATGGTTAATAAATTTAGAGATGCTTACCAAAGGAATGCATATGGCTATAAGCAAAGGTGCAGACTAGACAGGAGATTCCGCCAATATATAGGCAAGATATTGGAACCTCCCCCACAAATCCTCAAATGGTATCAGCTGAATTAAGTGATCTAAAAATCCAATGCAGATGGAAATGCTGTCAGCATAAAAATTGACCAACATAGCCACATGTAACAGCAACAAAGAATATAAAGCGGTTAAACCGAAAAAGCGAAGGAGAGGAAGATGTAAGGTTGTTACCTTTAACCAGCGTCGCCTGACCGCCACACACTTATCCCACAGCAGGTAGGTAGAAATTGCTAGGATTTGGCTGCCTTTTAAATCCCCCACCTGATCAGCATGATGAACGTCAGCCAATCAGGAGCGGAAGAAAAGCGGACGGGGCGCATGCGCAGTGACCAACGCCGCCAGCCTACACTACGCAGCGTGCCGAGCGTTGATTGCGTCATATGGCAACAATTCCCAATGACCCGGTCAATGTAGATGTAAATATGGCAACGAGCTAATCCGAGGAGAGGGGGAGGAACGGTGGAATTTCGCAGTCATCCATGGAAGGGGGAGGGAGGCATGGAATAGGCATTGGGGTCTCTGCGATGGTCCCGGCCGAAGGGCGGGCTGACTACAAAGTCAGCCCTTGGGCGTCCATGCAGCCAAAGGCTGTAATGAGACGGATTCTGAAGCGGAGTGGAGGCTGACCAACCAGGTATACCGGGTCCACACAGAAGACCGAAGGGGGGAAGAAAACAGAAGGACCGAGGACATAGGCAGGACAGCCTGTCCATTGGACAGTTGTTGTCACCAAAAATGACTGGGATATGACCGGGCAGAGCGCCTACAACATCAGAGATGCGGACCTAAATAACAAAAACATGCTAATTAAGACAGTGTTGTAATTTAATAACAAACTCAATATTTTAAATTTTATATGACTTATACATAGATAACACTCATCATAGCCAAGAGATATTTTTAATCATCAGTACAAAATATCAATACAATCCAATAAACACAAAGTAAACAATACATGAAAATGAATGGGATATTTTTTATATATACATATATATATTTATAAATTTAAGAGAAGCTGAAAAATGGTTAGAAAACTACAACATCCATTGTTAAATTTAATATAATAAAACAATCTAGCAGTGGGCACAGGATAGGGGCAGGAAATGAGGACAGGATGGATGACCAAACCCTAGGAGACCGGATTGACCAAAGGGTCGGTCAGGCAGCGGGAGGACAATTGATGGACAGACCGATTGGACAGCAAAGAGCTAAAATGATTAACACAAACAAATATATACCATTCTAGAGAAAGGATTTAAAACTGATATATTCATTTAAAGGGGTTGTAAAGGTAAAAATTTTTTCACCTTAATGCATTCTATGCATTAAGGTGAAAAAACTTTTGACAGTACCGCCGCCCCCAGGCCCCCCGTTTTACTTACCTGACGCCTCGAATCTTCGTTGCTCGTCCTCGTCATCTTCATTGCAGCTCAGCCTGGTCGCTGATTGGCTGCAGTGGATGGATTGAAAGCAGCGCAGCCATTGGCTCGCGCTGCTGTCAATCACATCCGATGACGCGGCGCGCCGGGGGGCGGGGCCGAGTGATACAGCGAGCGGCTATAGCCGCCGGCTGTATCACGGGAGCGCGCCCGCAAGCACTCACCACTGTGCGAGGGAGCTCGCATTAAGGTGGTAAATGCTTGCGGGGAGGAGCTGAAACAGCCGCCGAGGGACCCCAGAAGACCAGGTTCGGGGCCACTCTGTGCAGAACGAGCTGCACAGTGAAGGTAAGTATAACATGTTTGTTATTTAAAAAAAAAAAAAAAATTAACTTTACAACCCCTTTAAGCCAGGGAATTTTACAGCGTCCAATATATATATATCCATCTAGTCTCCATCTTAAGTAAAGTGTTGTCAATATTGCCTCCCCGGGCATGTAAAGGAACATGCTCCAGGGCTGCAAATCTGACAACATTTGGATCATGGTTATGTTCCATTGCAATATGCCTATTCAGGGCTGTGGTGGTTAGACGTTTATATAGAGGTGCAATATGATCCTTGATGCGTTTAAAAAAAGGACGCTTAGTTTTACCCACGTAAAAACAACCACATTGACATAGGACTAGATATACTACGCTGATTGTTTTACAAGTAACTCTATATTTCGGGCGGTGAATCTTGCCATTCGGAAGAGGGGTATTCCTAGAGTTATAAATAAAGGGACAAAGGTCACATACACCACATGGAAAGGTACCGACATTGGAATGATCCACGGGACCTCGTATCATGTGGTGACTGTGAACTAATAGGTCTCTCATGGATGGTTCACGTCTATAAGTGATTTCGGGATATGGTTTGAGGAATTTTTTTATAGTGTTATCGGCCATCAAGAGTGGCCAATATTTTTGAAGGATCCCTCTCATCTGACCATGTGGTTTGGAAAATTGGGTAATAATCCTAACAGAAGGGTTTGATTTACGTGGTTTGGTTACGTGAATAAGATCATGTCTGTTTCGTTTAGTGACTCTATTGAAAGACCTCCTCAGCAAAGAACGGCTGTATCCCCGCAGACGAAGTCTCTCATATAGGTCACCAGCTGCCAGATAAAAATCTGAGTCCTGAGTGCAATTCCTTCTAAGCCTTAAAAATTGGCTATAGGGTATGCTATCTAGTAACGGCTGGGGATGTGCACTAGCTGCATGTAGAATCGTGTTGCCTGAGGTGGGCTTACGATATAAAGATGAATGTAAAATACCGTCCTTACCTAGATGTATTTGTAAATCCAAAAAGTTTATCTTGGATTGATTACATTCCATTGTAAAACTTAGGTTGAATGTGTTAACAGCCAGTAAGTCCATCAGCCGAGAGAGTTCATCTCGACTACCAGACCATAAAATGAAAATATCATCAATATACCTATACCAGGCTATGATGTGTGAAAGCAATTCTGACAAAGATTCTTGGGAAAACAAGTCCCTCTCCCACCCCCCCAGGTACAGGTTGACGTATGACGGGGCACACTTAGTCCCCATAGCCACCCCCTGTACCTGGAGGAAGTGGGAGGAGCCAAACATGAAGACGTTTCTGGTCAAGATGAACTCAAGCAGCCGAAGGACAAACCGGCTGTAACTGTCAAATGATGATCCTCGTTCCTGGAGATGGGTACGAACAACTTCAATGCCTTTAGTATGTGGGATTGAGTTATATAAACATTCCACATCTAGGGCCACTAGCCAGGTAGTGGGAGGGACCTGTTTTCCATCAATGTGACATAACAGATCGATGAATTGGAGGAACTGATCAAAGATGAATGGCAAAAGCCGGAGAATAAAAAAAACACAGTCTCAACAACAGACTGACAAATCTCTACCCACTAAAAGAGCCTAACATAAATCTGTTAGTGTCAGCTCCAGTGGTAGACGCATCACTAATGCTTTTGGCCAGGCATGTAACACTACCTCTCGAGGATGCAGTGACATTCAGAGATGTGTTAGATCGGAAAATCGATTTAAAAAGAGCCTATGCGGCAGCAGGCGGGGCTTGTAGGCCAGCTATCGCTTTAGCAGCCATAGGAAGAGCCATCTCCAGCTGGACATCTCATGTTGAGAAACTGATTCTGGTGGGAGCAGAACAGGAGAGAGTGATCACAGCTCTTCAGGAACTCAGTCTCTCAGGGGACTTTGTGGCAGAGGCCTCGAAGTGAACACAATCAGGTCCTCCTCAAGGGCAATGCTGGCTTGTGTGATCGCCAGAAGAGCCCTGTGGCTTAAACCCTGGACAGCTAATGCTGCTTCAAAAATGAACTGGTGTAAGATCCCATACGATGGAACAAACCTTTTTGGAGAAAGGCTAGACACAGCCATATCCAAAGTTACCAGGGGAAAATCGGGCTTCTCTCCCTCAGACAGGAGACCAAAACAACAGAACCCGCCACAATTCAGGCGTAATCTCCCAGAAAGGTATAGAGAGGCCAATTCAGGAGCACAGCAAAAGTCTTTTTGATGGTGCGTCCGTCCAGCCTGCGGTGGTACGAGCCAGGCTCAGGAAGTTCACGAAGGCTTGGGTGAAGAACATAAGAGATCCCTGAATGGTGGCCACTGTTCAGTTTGGTCACAGGTGGAAATTCAAAAACCGAATTCCCAAAGACCAGTTTTATGCAACCAGACTTCCAGCATCAAGAGAAAAATGAATACTCTTAGTCAAGTACATTCAGGACTTGCTTCTGAAACGGGCGATAGTAGAAGTTCCATTGCACCAGAGAGGGAAAGGATTCTACTCTCCACTGTTTCTAGTAAAGAAAAAGACAGGAGACCTGTGCCCAGTATTAGACCTAAAGAAATTCAACAAGAAAATCATGGTCCAGTCTTTCAAGATGGAAAGTCTTCAATCAATCCTTGGCGCGATAAATCTGGAAGACTGGATGCTATCCCTAGATTTATCCGACGCATATCTTCATGACCCCATACACGCTACGTTCCAAAGATTCCTTCTATTCTCAGTAAAACATCAACACTTTCCGTTCCAGAGTCTACCCTTTGGAATTTCCACTGCCCCCATGACTTTCACAAAGGTTCTGCTACCGGTGATAGCCCTCCTGAGAGAGAGGGGTCTAAGAGTCCATCACTACCTGTATGACATCCTCCTTCTATCAGTTGGGAATGTCTCATTTTCCATCGGAAAACACTGATTGCCACACTACAAAGTTTTGGATGGTTGATAAATTGGGAAAAGAGCAACCTTTAACCTATGCAGAAGATGATCTTCCTGGGAGCAGAACTAGACACTCGATTAAACTGAGGACAACTTCCCCAAGGGAATACAATTCTCCTAATCCAGAAAATGAAAAGATCACTGGCAGCAGTATTGATTCCAACCAGAGCATACCTCAGCAGTCTAGGCTCAATGTCAGCAACCATACAAACGGTTTAGTGGGCCCAGTGGCACACAAGGACATTTCAGAATTCATTTCTGAGGCAGTGGAATGGAGTGTCGATGTCTCAACCAATCTTTATTTCCAATCAAATCAAACAGTCCATATGGTGGTGGACCCACATACACAACCTCAAGAAGTTCAGGAACATAGTTCCCCCTCCACAAGAAGTGGTCACTTCTGATGCCAGTACGGAGGGATGGGGAGCCCACTTTCGGGACTAGGCAGCCCAGGGTCTCTGGCAGTTCCAAACCCAGGAGATTGTTTCAAACATACTGGAATTGAGAGCTGCCTTTCAAGCCCTTTCAGCATTCGGTCCCCTCTTGAGAGGCAAAGGGGCGTTACTACATATGGACAACAAAGTGGCAGTAACTCACATCAACACACAGGGGGGTACCAGGAGTTGCTCTCTTAAGCCCATCCTCGAATGGGCACAAACAAACCTGATGGATCTGAAGGCGGTGTACGTCCCCGGGGCACAGAATCATCTAGCTGACAACCTAAGCAGAAACTTCTTATCCAACAATGAGTGGTCCCTGAGTCGTCAGGCCTTCTCTCTCATAACCAAAACCTGGGGTATTCTGGACATAGACCTGGTAGCAACCCCAGAGAACACGAAATGCCGGAGATACCTTTCAAGGGCTGCTTACCCATCAGCGGAAGGGACAGATTGCCTGCAACATCCATGGAACTACCAGCTAGGCTACATTTTCCCTCCAACTCCTCTGATAGCAAGGTTCCTGTTCCGACTCAAGAGATAAACATCAACAGTGTTAGCTGTGGTCCCCTTCTGGCCGAGGAGGCAATGGTTCACAATGCTCATGCAGATGAACTCAGAGAATCCTCTGCTTCTTCCAGTCACACCAGATTTACACTTCCAGGACCAATTTATTCATCCGTCGCCAGAGAAACTACATCTGACGGCATGGAGGCTAAAAGATCTAGGTTCCTAGATCAGGGTTATTCCCAGAGAGTGGTAGAAACTCTACTCCAAGCCAGAAAAGCCACTACTAACAACACCTACAAGAGAATCTGGAAAAAATTAATTTCATTTTCACAACAATGTTGGGACACATCATCACTAGAGGTGGCACAAATCCTCAAATTCCTCCAGACTGGTCTGGAAAAAGGCCTAGGCTCAACTACCTTACAAGTTCAGGTCTCAGTACTATCGGCCATGACAGGAGTAAAGTGGGCCCAAGACCCTCTCATCTTGCAGTTTCAAAAAGCCTGTCTAAAAATAAGACCTCCCAGAAAACCTACCTTTCCAGCATGGGATCTATCAATTGTATTGGAAGCACTGTCTTACAAACCTTTCTTCCCTATCGGAGCCATCTCCTTATGGGATTTAATGCTTAAGGTCACATTCCTCATTGCCATAACCTCAGCAAAGAGGGTCTCAGAGATGCAAGCACTACTTGCGAAGGAACCTGATTTAGTCCTCTATCCAGAGTGGGCCTAAGGCCTTCGGACCGATTCATCCCAAAAGTTGCCTCTTCATTTCATTTTAACCAAGAGATAAGTCTCCCAGCACTTCCCACAGTTCAAGGTGATCTGCATCCACTGGATGTTAAAGGCAACATCTCGGCATACCTTGCGGAAACTAGTACCTTTAGGAAGACAGCTAACCTTCTTGTCATTCCTCATGGCTTCAAAAGGGGACAGGCGGCCTCCTCTCGGACCATCGCTTCGTGGTTGGTGAAGATCATCAAAAAAACCTATTTGCTACAGCAGATTCAAATACCTGAGGGCCTAAAAGCTTACTCCACTACGGCAGTGGAGACTTGATGGGCAGCATAATGCAGAGTGCCCGCAGAAAACATATGCAAAGCCGCAACTCGGTCTTCCAAAAACACCTTTATGTCCCACTATAAAGTAGATTCTGCACAGTTGTAGACTGTGGATTTTGGTAGGTCAATCATTCAAGCCAATGTTTCAATTGCTTGTTAAATTAACATAATTTCTTCTTGAACCCATCCATTTGGCAAGTTATTTCCCAAATGTATGCTGCCATGATGCGACAGGAAAACGGAAAATTGTATACTCACCTTTCCATAATTTTCCTTTCCTGTTGCATCTTCATGGCAGCATACAGATGCCCAAGTTCTGAGGTGATAGATACAGAGAATACTGAGATGGGTCCTCTCTTACAATTTATAGCTATTCAGTCCTATCAGGTTGTGAGGGGTGGAGTTACAACCCAAATGTATGCTCCATGAAGATGCGACAGGAAAGGAAAATTACGGAAAGGTGAGTATACAATTTTCAGTTTTTAACGTGTCAGAAAATGAAAGTAGTTTTTACCTGCAGTAAATGTAGAAACAATACATACTATAAAAAAAAAAAAGGAGAATACTAGTAAATATAAAGTATAACATCACATTATTTATATATTTATATATTTATTACCAAGGTAAAACCACAGGCTGCTCTGTAAAATGGTGGTTTACGCTAGATTTTGTAGGAAGCAAGCATACTAATGTGCGTGTGTGCTGGCTTCTTATAAAAGCAAGAGATAGAGCTCAGAGCCACACCCCCTCAGTGTGAAGGGAGCCGTGAGAGGTGCCGGTGTGAGCCATGGTGTTCAGGTTGGGGCAGAGCAAGACCCGAGCATGAGCTAAAGTCCATAAGGGACAGAACAGCTAGGAAGCTGTAAGGAAGACGCAGAGCTGAGGTGAAGCATCTGTGCATAAATACTGGAATGTGGTTCATGGTCAGGAGGACCACAAAGTTGAGGAGAAACCCTGAAGAGGTACTTGGAGCAGTAAAGCTGCCACAAGAGCCAGGAGGCTGAATGTGTGTTTTTGCAGTGATGGTGAGAACCCCCTGTGTGGGAATGCATATCTGTGTCAAGATTTTGATGTTCGTTTAAATAGAAGTGGGCAGAAAGACCATGAAAACTATATCTGCAATGGAGTAAACTCACTGTTTTGGCACTACCATTGATCTAAGAAATCCTGACATGTCACTATATAAATAAATATATATATATATATATATATATATATATATATATATATATATATATATATATATATATATATATAGACATGGGTTAGTTAGCTCTCATGGTAGATGCATTCATACAGAGAGTCCACGGCAAACAGGAACTATTTTTAGGGGCCTAGTGCCCACTTTTATTTAAAGAAAGCAAAAGTTCACAAACAAATGACTTCCCATGCAGGGGATCTTCTCCAACTTCAGCAGAAATACACACTGGAAATTGCAGAGCCACCTGGCTCATAGGCTCACTCAGCTTCAACTGCGGAGCCTTGCTGTACCTCTTACAATACTCGGCTCTCTTGGATACTTGGCTCTCTAGCCTTTATTTACAGCACCCTGCTGTACGGTCCACCTCTGGTCTATAGGTTGGGGTTCTCCTGACACCCAATAGAAGATGACCTGACTCCTGAAACTGTGACCCTCTGTCTCTTGGCTTCCGGCTAGGCCCTCTGACCCCTCGATGAGACCTATCCGTCTCCCACACTGAGAGCTGTCTCCAAATTGGGAACCCTGAGCTATCCTCAGACTTGAGTATATAACGGCACTGCACACCTGAATACTCAGTCAGGTTGCAGGTGTCTAGAAAAGCCAGAACATGGGATTGACAGTTCCAATCCAGAGCTGCAGAATCCAAAGAAAACCAAATACACAGCTTTCTCTGCCCAAAAACTCTAGTCTGGAACATCACATTTACCCGAAATGCGCATCCTGTGTCACATTTTCCTATCCTCTCACAGTGACAGAGTCTCGTCCTGTCACATTATATATATACTGTATATATATAATGCTAATTGCATTGTTAAATTATTATAATTATACAGGATGTATATAGTGCAAGCAGTTCATGCAGAGCTTTACAAAAAAAAAAAAGGGGAGACAGTATAGGTACAATACAATTCAATATAATAATTGTGGGGGATGGACAAAGAAAAAGTAAAATTTTTTAGGTGGAGGCAGGATAGTCTTCTCTGAATAGAAGAGTTTTCACAGATCACCTAAAGGCAGACATGGTGATAGCTGGACAGTTTTGGGTAAGGAATTTTGAGGATGGGAGAGGCTCTGGAGAAGTCCTGGAGGCAAGCATTGGAGGAGTTCATGAGGAAGCTAGAGAGCAGGAGGTCTTGGAAAGAGCAAAGAGGTTGGATTGGGTGATATTTTGAAACAAGATCCGCTGATGCAGCTTGGGGTTGAGTTTTTGGATGGCTTTATTGCTGTTAGTATTTTGGATTTTTTTGGGGTGATCAGAAGCCAATGGAGGACTTGAGAGAGAGGGGCAGCAGACATCAAATGGTTGGTAAGGTGAATGAGTCTGGCTGCAACATTCATTATAGACTGAAAAGGGGATGACCTATGTAAAGGTAGTCCAGTGAGGAGGGCATTGTTTTAGTTGAAGAATGAGATACAGTATATCAGATAATCTCACTAAAATCTAAGAACTGAGCATTAGATAATGCTTATTAAAAATACAGCATTATCTAATAACACATTCAAGTGGAAAATACCTCTCAAGAGAGAGTTTGTTCCATTTAAACATCCCTCCTTCCCAAAGCAAAATTGCATTTTTTATCTATTTTTTTATAATTTTTTTCTTTGGCCTTGCCCCCCACTGCCAAAGGGTGGCCCTTTAAAATGATATGCGCCAGATTCAAAAATCCTGCCACCTCTTATGGTAACTTTACTGACATGTGTATTACATAGTTACTGTACATATTTGGTAAGGTTGATTAAAGACACAGATTAATTCAGTTCGATCTGTGTGGGTGTGTGTTTATGTTAATACCATTTCCCATATTCATGTATATTTGTTCACTAAGATGCCCATACAAGAGTTTTTGTCTAATTATTAATAGTCTTTGCTGACACCACCAACTGTGGAAGGGAGTTCCACATCTATACCACTCTGACAGTAAAGAACACCTTATACAGTTTAGGATTAAACCGCTTCTTTTACAGCCTCATTGAGTGGCCATGTGTCCTCTTCAGTGACTTGAGACTGAATATTTTCTTCCTATGCTAGAAATACCATTGAAATATTTGTATATCATTATCATATCTCCTCTTAAGTGTCTCTTCTGCAGGGAGAAAAGTTTAATGCTTGTATTTGTTCCTCGTAACGGAGGTCCTCCATTCCCCATATTAGCTTTGTTTCCCTTCTCTGGACTCTTTCCAGCTCCAGCACATCTTTCCTGAGGGCTGGTGACCAGAACTGGACAGCATATTCAAGATGTGGCCAGACCAGATTTTTGTAAAGTGATAAAATTATAGTCTTATCTCTTGAGTAGAAACCCTTTTTAATGCATGCTAATATTCTGCTAGCTTTGCCAAGTGCATTACTTTACATTTTTCAACATTAAAGGTCATTTGCCATATAGTTACCCATCCCTTTTTTTTAATGAGGTCTTCTTGTAAATTTCTGTATCCTGCTTTGAAGGTTTTTTCCTGCTTAGCTAATGTATGCAGGGTTAGTTATCACGGGGCCCCGCATAGCCTACCTGCCAGGGCCCCCCTATCGCCGCCAGAGAAAATATCAAAATGATATTTTGTGTAAAAATACACTAATAACCTTATTAGTGTACACAAACACAACAAAATTCCTTCTAAATCTCAAAGATAAAACTGTATTCAGTTAATATAAAAAGCTCTGTGTGTGAATGAGGTCTTGGGGCTCATTTACATGAGTGCTGTAGCCTGTACAGTGTGAATCAGCAATTTGTTTATGTGGCTGGAGCCGCATGGAGCTGTTTGCAGGCAGCCCATGTTATGCTATGTGGATGCAGCAGCTGTACGAACACAGCCTCAGGTCCTTATTTGACAGCGTGTGGTTGCAGGTGTAGGGCCCTCAACACAATGTGTATTCAGCGCCAATCACCCACACCTGTACACCTGTCAGACTAAAACCTGTGGCTGTGTTTGTACAGCTGCTGTGTCCCATAGCGTAACAGGTGGCTCCAGCCGTGCAAACAACCCACTCATTCATGCTGTTTGGGTCAGAGGACCAGTGAGAATTTCTTTCAAATCTTTTTCCCCAGCCCATTAATTTCAATGGGTTGCCTAACACATGGGAATATGCAAAAATACTGCAGGTATGATTTTTTAAAAGTTTGTTGCACCTAGGGTTGCCACCTCATCCCTTTAAAACCGAACACATTAATGACACAGGTTCTGTGGCTGATTAAGGTGGTAATTAAACTCACTTGGTGCATTACCCGCATTAAATTAGCCTCAGAACCTGTGAAATTCATATGTGTTCGGGTTTAAAGGGATGAGGTGGCAACTCTAGTTGCACCAAGCCACATGGTACTGTGGTACCATGTGTTTTGGTGGCTGCAAATGCATCTGTGTTTGCTAGATGTGTGAAAGTGCCATAAGAATTCATGGCACCTCCACTTATCTACACAGGGCAGTGTGTTTCCTTTGGATGCAGGAAAATACACACTCTTGCATGTGTTTTTGCACCAGAACTGACCTGGAATCGTGAATGCAATTGGACTATCGGTGAGATTCAATTAGGAATTTTTAAAAATGTTAGATCTGAGCTGTAGGTGATAGGAAATAGGACAAGTCAAAGTGGTTCTAAAAGCTGAATGTTTTTTACCTTCATGCAATCTATGCATGAAGGTAAAAAAAACCTTCAGAGTGCAGCCCCCCCTTATACTCACCTGAGCCTGATCCCGATCCAGTGACGTGCATGAGAGCAGAAGCTCTTTGGGGTCTGTGCCTCCTCATTGGCTGAGACACAGCAGAGGGAGCCAATGACTCCTGCTGCTGTCAATCACATGCAGTGAGGAGGGAGCAGAGGTGGCTTCACCAGCCAGGGACCTGAGAAGAGGAGGAAAACCACTACACAGAGCAGGTAAGTATAACATGTTTGTTTTAAAAAAAAAAAAGAACCTTAAAGCCCGTACACACGATCGGACTTTTTGACAACAAAAATGCAAATTAGCTGTTTTGGAGCAACATCCGACCATGTGTACGCTCCATCGGACAAACTTTTTCTGTTTCCATCAGACTTTTGTTGGCTGTGCGAACGCACAAACTTTCCGGCAACAAAAGTCCGATGGAGCAAAGTCCGATCGTGTGTACACAAAACCATCAGACTTTTGTAAAAACTACAGTACGCAGCCATGAGAATGTTTCCATTTTTCCAATTTTCCTACTGCGGCAGGCGCGAGAGGGAATTCCCCTCTGGGGGAATACCAGGCCCTTCGGTCTGGTATGGATTTTAAGGAGAACCCCCTACGCCAAAAAAACAGCGTGGGGGCCCTCCAAAATCCATACCAGACCCTTTTCCGAGCACGCAGGCCGGCCGGTCAGGAAAGGCGGTGGGGACGAGTGAACGCCCCCCTCCTGAACTGTACTAGGCCACATGCCCTCAACATGGGGGTGGGTGCTTTGGGGGAGGGGGAGCCCTGTGGCCCCCCACCTCAAAGCACCTTGTCCCCATGTTGATGAGGACAAGGGCCTCTTCCCGACAACCCTGGCCGTCAGTTGTCGGGGTCTGCGGGCGAGGGGCTTATCGGAATCCGGGAGCCCCCTTTAATAATACATCGTACCCCTACCCATTCACCTAGGGAAAAAAAGTGTCAATAAAAACAACACACTACACAGGTTTTTAAAGTAATTTATTAGGCAGCTCCGGGGTCTTCTTCCGACTTCGGGGGTCTCTCCGGCCTCTTCGCTCGGTGTCCGGTTCTTCTCTGCTCTCTCCGGCATCTTCTCCCGGTGTCCGGTTCTTCTCCGCTCTCTCTGGCCTCTCTGACCACTCTCGGTGGCCCAGTCTTCTGCATCGCCTTCTTCCCTCTTCTTTTCTTCTGATGTTGACACGACGCTCTCTCCCGCTGTAATGCTGTCTGAGCGATCCGCAATGACTTATATAGGCAGTGACCCCGCCCCCTTATGACATCACAGCCCCGGGGCAGTCCCTGGGGAGCGCTTAGACAGCAATACGGTGGGACAGAGCGTCATGTCAACATCGGAAGAAGAGAAGCGGGAAGAAGACGACGCAGAAGTCCGGGCCACCGCTAGCAAAAGAACGGCAGAAGATAGCGGAGGAGCCGGCAGAAGAATCGGACACTGGGAGAAGAGTCTGAACACCGGGAGAAAAGGCCGGAGAGCGGGAGAAGAACCGGACACGGGGAGAAGAGGCCGGAGAGAGCGACGAAGTCGGAAGAAGACCCCCGAAGTCGGAAAAAGACCCCAGGAGCTGTCTAATAAATTACTATAAAAACCTGTGTAGTGTGTTTTTTTTTATTGACACTTTTTTCCCTAGGTGTATTGGTAGGGGTACGATGTACCCCATACTCATTCACATAGGGTGGGTGGCCGGGATCTGGGGCCGGGATTAAATGTGCACTTTTACTGATGGGCACAGAGTGCCATCCTAATGGACACTGATCGGCGTTAATTGGCATCCCTGGTGGGCTCACCTGATGGTCTCCAGTGGGCATCCTCAATGGGTCTGCACTGATAATCAATGCGCTGATTATCAACGCAGACCCCCCCGTCAGGAGAGCAGCCAATTGGCTCTCCTCTACTCACGTCTGTCAGTGCGAGTGGAGGAAAAGACGATAAACGGCTCTTCTTGTTTACACTGTGATCAGACACAGCTGATCACAAGGTAAAGAGCCTACTTCAGAGGCTTTTTACCAGGATCGGAGATGCGATGTGTCAGACTGACACACCACACCACCGATCACCGTGCTGCGTGCCCCCACGAGCGCATGCTAGTGGCTTATCCTGCTGGACGTCATATGATGTCCAGTCAGGATAATACAATCACTTTCTGGACGTCATTCTGCTATATGGCGGGCGGGAAGTGGTTAACAGTACACAGTACAGTTTAGCCACCCAGGTTTTACCTTGGCTCTTTTATATTTGTTGCCCACTCATCCTCATCCTTCAGGGGACTTGTAGCATACGCCCAATATTAATTTCCTGTTAGTTTCTTCCCTTTGAAGCTCCAGCCACAGGGATTTCACCTCCTCCATTGCCTCACTAGCAATGTCGTCCCTCGTGTTCACTAGCAAGTCAAGCTTGACAAACAGACACACCCCTTTCCCTCTTCTACCTTTCCTGTCCCTCTGACAAAAGGAGTACCCCTGGACAGTCCTAAGCCAGTCAGTCATATGAGCTGTCAAACCAAGTTTCTGATATTCCCACAAAGTCAAAATCCTCCTCGTTTATCAGCTCAAGTTCTTTAATTTTATAAGCTAGACTTCAACCATTTGTGTACATGCCTGTTAATTTTGTACATGTTGCATATTATTTCCTCCTTGTTTGTTCTGAAGCTGCATTTAGATTCTGCCAACCTACTCACCTTGGGTTAAGATATTCTAGTTACACTACCAATATTGCCCCCAGTAGCACCCTCTGACCTTCACTTACTGCCGGCTATAGCTTCCTCTTAAAATTTCCTCCAACCTTTTAGTATATTCAGGTAGCTCTTGAAAGTGTCACTTTTAACTTTAACAAAGTGTTGTTATTGATGCATCAAATTCAAAAAGAATTAGCTCCAGTAAATAATGAAACTGGAGGTAATTAGGACCAACACTAACTTGGTGTACAGAAGCAGGCAGAATGCCCGTTTTAGTGTGCTGTGTAGCAGGGCAGCATGTTTGCCACCACTACCTCCTCCCCTTCCTACCTGTCTCTGGTTGTTAAGGATGCCGTCAGCTTGACAGCCTTGTAGTAACCAGTTATGCTGACAGTGGGCAGAGCCTGATGGGAAAGCTGAAAAACTAGTTCCCTATCAGGTCTGCTCCCTCATTTTTATTGACAGCAGGGGATTCTATAAATTGGGTTGTCTATTGGCTATGGATCCACCCACTGCCTGATGCCAATTAAAGGGGAACTAGTGTTCAAATATCTTCAAATACTGCACTATCTGTATTTACATTATGGCCTCAGTGTGCCTTTGCATATGATGCTTGCCCCAATTTTAATGTACCTGTTTCCTGCAGGTTCATGATTCTGTTGCCTTCGGTGACATTTGACATGTGAAGGTACAAGAGGTTTCTAAAGCGTAATGTAAACACTCTTTACAAATCTTCATTAGGTGTTGTTTTCAGCAATTTTGCAAATATAGCGTTTTATAATCTTTTCTTTTCCTATACTTTAAAAGCCATCATCACAGGCCCACATCAGTGCAAACATTGTAATGTTTACATTCAGCCTGTTTGCAGTCTGCACCAATCAACAATACAATGTAGAAATAGACATGATTGCAGATAAGGAGATAAGGACTGAACAATATGAAAGTATCATTTTATAATAAACTGCACCTATGTAGTCATTGGAGAAACAGATCAAAAATGCTATAAGAAGACAGTCCCTGAACGAGTCATGCTAACTCCAACTATTCTACCATCCCCTGTGATTCTGAGCAATGAATTGAGAGAAGCAAGACATACACACAGAGGCATCTCTGATATGCACCTTGTTGCTCTCTGTCCTGGTTTTCAGGCATGTAAATCTTTACTGTTGATCAGTACAGACAAACTGCATGTAAATAAACCAAAATTTACACTGCCCAGAACCTGTGAAGACAGCTATTAAAGGGCATTGGCGCAATTCACTAAAGAAGATCGCTTGCAATATCTATGTGCTATCAAAAAACTCAATACACTAAAGGTTTATGTTTCATTTACCGTGGAATTAAGAAACGTTCAGTAAATACCGCATATACCTAGTTAAAAGTCAATTCACAAAAACAAAAAAAAAACCTGAACAAAAGCATTCGTTAAATAGGCCGTGGTCTAGCCATGCTCTATTTAATAAATACTGCTGGGAATAGCTGGTTGTTAAGGAGCCTGCAATCCTACTGCTTCCTTAAAGTGATTGTAAACCTTTGTTTATTTTTTTTTACATAACAAACATATCATACTTACCTCCACTGTGCAGTTCGTTTTGCACAGTGTGGACCCCGAACTTCGTCTTCTTGGGTCCCCCAGCGGCGCTCGCGGCTCCTCCTCGCATCAGTAAACCTCCTGGGAGAACCCTGCATCATTGGATTTGATTGACAGCAGTGGGAGCCAATGGCTAAGCTGCTATAAACTATCCAATCAAGAGCCAAGAACCCCGGGCAGAGAGCAAGAGCACGTCTCCGCCGAGGGAACGAATGGGCTTAGGTGAGTAAAACTGGGGGGCTGGGGGGGCGGTCAGTGTTAGAAGTTTTTTCACCTTAATGTATAGGATGCATTAAGGTGACAAAACATGAGAGTTTACAACCCCTTTAACAACCATGACTCATCTGCTGTCAGCTAGATTGTAAATCCAGCATTAAAAAAAATAAAAAACAGTGTGGTTCCCCCCCCCCCAATCCATGCCAGGCCCTGCGGTTCTGAAAGGATTTTGCATGGAACCTCATGCAAAAAAAACAATTGGCATGAGATCCCCCTCAAAATCCATGGCAGACCTTTACCTGAGCATGAAGCCCAGCAGGCCAGGAAAGGGAGGGGGGCGGCAAGAGAGAGCCCTGCCTCCTGAACCATACCAGGCCCGTGCCCTCAACATCGGGAGGTGTTGGGGGGGGGGACACAAGGGCCTCTTCCCCACAACCCTGGCACGGTAGTACCCTACTCATTCACCAAAAAATAGCCAAAGTAAAAAAAAAACCCGGAGCCAGTTTTTGACAAGTCCTTTTTTAAAAAAAATAAAAAAAAATAAAAGAAATAACAAAAGAAATACAACATTAGCTAAGATGAACGCTGCCTGCTGACAAAAAAAAAAAACAAACACTCCGCATCCAACGCTTTGCAGATACCCCGACTCCTTAACAACCAGCAGCATTAAAATACTGCAGGTTTTCACTACTAAAACACCACATCACTTTATGAAATAGCGTATGCAGTATTTTAATAGCATTTTTTAGTGAATTTTTTTATTTTTTGAAAAATGGTACGAGCTACTTTAATGCTGATTTTACAGCGGTAGGTAGCGTTATATGATTTGAGGCCAGTGAAACAAAAAGGAAATTAAAAAATGACATTTGCAGTGTTTTGTGCTGTCTCCGGATATGTTTAACGGGATAATAGGTTTTAAAAGTAAAGTTGTCCTCTAAATGCATCCTATTTTGTTTTATGCCTGTGTTGTATTTTCACAAATCTGACTCCGCATAACATACAATCTTTTTGAAAGGGACAATATTTTGTTCACTCTATGCACAGATTCTTGTCTCGGTGACAACTAAGCATACATTAAGTACACCAGTTTTGTGACTTCGGTTGATAGTTCTTCTATGTGTTTGAAAATAACAGGAGATCATGAGGCTAGTAAATTTTATTCCTTACCATATAACTAATGTACCAGTAGTGGCTTCTTGTATAATGTTCATCAGGTTGAAAATAATCAGCATACAGTTATTCAGACGAATCACAAAATCTGCAATTCACCTGATTTGCCATCTCTGCTTTGCATGTATGTTTCCCCTTAAACCACTCAGACATAAACATATGAAAAAAAAAGACTCCCATGGTTTCAGCTGGCATATGATGTGGGGGGATCTGAGTGTGCTCCTGCCCTGTGTTAACATTTTCCTCCTCCACATGAAAACCTCCTACTCCCACACACTGCCTGTCTCCTCAAAGACAAAAACAAGTATATTGCTGTGACAGGTGTGTACAAAGAAATACACATGATATAATTGTTCAATAAATCTGTTGATTGCTGCTTCTTTATGTATGTGCATTTTTATACAGTGTTACTTCAGTACAGATTTCAACGAATCACACTATAAGACTAAATTCACAATCTGAAAAGGGTAGGTGATACTGTTTTGTTTTTTGTTTTTGTTTTTTCTAGATCGAATGGCAATTTTCATCGGAACTAATGTGCCTCAACTGCCAGGTAAGTGTTTGGCTCACGATTGTAGTGCATCCCCATTTGCTTGAATGAGCAGATTTGACAGGTGCCACCAGTTAAGACAACAAACCATGTTCAATTTGCCATGGCAAATGCTGGTAAAACAGAGGCTCAATTGCCTGTTTTTACTGACCTCAGGCCGAAACGTGAGGAAGGTCCAATTTATTAGCAGCTAATGTGTAAATGACTGAGCAGAGGGGTTCAAACTGATCATTAATATAAAATCATCCTGCCCTGTAAATATAACCTCATGTACCTAGAAGTTTCACATAAAACATGGAGCTTACCTAAAACCAAGCCTTTTTTTCCCATTTTGGGTTTAGTATGGAATGGTTAAAGTAGAATTATAGGCAAAACTTTTCTTTTCATTCATTTTGGATAGAGTATGGGTGTATTATATTCGCTATCAGTTTTTTTTTTGCCATATGTCCCATTGGCGAGATTTACCTTGACTTCCTGTTCCATAGCTAAATAGGAAGAGGAAAAGCCTGCACATTAAAGTGGTTGTATACCTCCCAATACGGAAGTTGTACCTATAGGCAAGCCTATAGTAAGGCTTACCCATAGGTACTGTAAATATCTCCTAAACCTGCGCCGTTTAGGAGATATGTACCTTGTAGTGCACATGCGCTGTGAAGAAACTGCCCTCCATGCTGTTTCTTCACTAGCAAGTGCCGTGACTGACGGCTCCCATGCGCATGAGTGACGTCACGCAACTCCGGCCAGTCACAGAGCCGAAGTCCGCGGCCCCCTGGAAGGAAGAGGGGCGAAGATGGATGTGGCAACCAGCGGGGACATTGCAGGCTTCATTAGCATGTATATGGCACATAATGGGCTAGTATGTGATGCTAGCCCATCTGTGCAGGCCAGTCAAGTTGCTCCACCCCAAACTTGCTCATCCATGTTTTTATGGACCTTGCCTTTTGTGACCGTCGGGGAACCCCTGTCAAAAAGTCTGAGATCTCGGGGAACCCCTGAAATAATGTTCAGATCTACAGCTCACGGAACATCGGTGTGATCAGCAAGCTGTGATATAACAACAATTATTTCAAGAAATAGCATTAAATAATAGAAAAAAAGTATTAAAACTTACCTATTTTATGTAAAACTTGTACTTTTTTTCTTTTCTGCACAGATGCTCATTATGGGGCACACAGCAGAACATGGGACACATCAATTGGCATACAGCAGAACATGGGGCACATCGAAGGGCACACAGCAGAACATGGGGCACATCATGGGGCATACAGCAGATAATGGGGCACAAGGCGCATACAGCAGAGTACAGGGAACATTATGGGGCTCACAGTAGAACATAGGGCACATAATAAGGGCACACAGCAGAAAATGGGGAACATCATGGGCCACACAGCAGAAAATGGGGTACATCCATGGGGCACACAGCAGAACATGGGGCACAAAATGGGGCACATTAAGGGACACACAGCAGGGCACATGGCACATTACATGGCTCACAGCAAGGCATGGGGCACATTAAGGGAAACACAGCAGGATATGGTGCTCACAGTAGAACATGGGGCACACAGCAGGACACATCAAGGGGCACACAGCAGAGCATGGGGCACACAGAAGAACATGGGGCACATCAAAGGGCACACAGCAGGACATGGGGCAAACAGCAGAACATGGGGCACACAGCAGAACATGAGACACACAGCAGAGCAAAGGGTACATCAAAGGGCACACAGCAGGACATGGGGCACATCGTGGGGCATACAGCAGAACATGGGGCACAAGGGGCATACTGCAGAGCACAGTGTAGAACATGGGGAACATCAAGGGACACACAGCAGGGCACATGCCACATCACAGGGCTCACAGCAGGGCATTGGGCACATTAAGGGACACACAGCAGGAAATAGGGCTCATGGCAGAACATGGGGCACACAGCAGAAAATGGGGATCATGGCACACACAGCAGAAAATGGGGCACATCATGGAGCACACAGCAGAAAATGGGGTACATCATGGGCCAAACAGCAGAAAATGGGGCACATCGCTGGGCACACAGCAGGACAAGGGGCACATCATGGGGCACACAGCAGAACACGGGGCTCACACAGCAGGACACAGGGCACATTATGGGGCTCAAAGCAGGACACAGTGCACATAATGAGGCTCCCAGCAGTACACAGGGCACATTATGGGGCACATTAGGGGCACACAGCAGGACACAGGGCAGATTATGGGGCTCACAGCAGGACACAGGGCACATCCAGAGGCGCACAGCAGAGCACATAGCACATTACGGGGCATACAGCAGGACACAGGGCAGATTACGGGGCTCATAGCAGGACATGGGGCACATAATGGGGCTTATAGCAGGGCATGGGGCACAAGGCAGGGCACATCACAGGCTCACAGCAGGGCATGGGGTACATGGCTGGGCACATCACAGGCTCACAGTAGGGCATGGGGCACACAGCAGGGCACGTCACAGGCTCACAGAAAGGCATGGAGCACATAGGGCACATGGTAGGGCATGGGGCACACAGCAGGGCATGAGGCACACGGCAGGGCATGATGCACACAGCAGGGCACACCACAGGCGCACGGCAGGGCATGGGGCACATGGCAGGGCACATCACAGGCACATGACAAGTCATGGGGCACACCTCAGAGCACATCACAGGCACACGGCAGGGCAAGGGGCACACGGCAGGGCATGGGGCACATCACAGGCACATGGCAGGGCATGGGGCACATTACAGGCACATGGCAGGGCATGGGGCACATTACAGGCACATAGCAGGGCATGAGGCACATTACAGGCACATGGCAGGGCATGGGGCACATTACAGGCACATGGCAGGGCATGGGGCACATTACAGGCACATAGCAGGGCATGGGGCACATTACAGGCACATGCGGCACATTACAGGCACATGGCAGGGCATGGGGCACAGCACAGGCACATGGGGCACATTACAGCCACATGGCAGGGCATGGGGCACAGCACAGGGGATGGAGCACATTACAGGCACATGGCAGGGCATGGGGAACATTACAGGGCATGGGGCACATTACAGGCACATGGGGAACATTACAGGCACATGGCATAGGGCACATCACAGGGCATGTTACAGACACATGGCAGGGCATGGGGCACATTGCAGGCCCATAGCAGGGCATGGGGTACATCACAGGCACATGACAGGGCATGGGGCACATCACAGGGACATGGGGCACATTACAGGGCATGGGGCACATCACAGGGACATGGGGCACATTACAGGCACATGGCAGGGCATGGGGCACATTACAGGTACAAGGCAGGGCACATCACAAACTCACAGCAGGACATGGGGGCACACCGGTACACTGTTGTAGTGATTTTAATGCAGAGTAACATGGGAAGTGGCTGTAAGAAGTCTCCCATATCGCGCTGCTCCCCGCTGGCCCCTCCTCTCTTCTTGTCCATCTCAGATGATGTCACAAGCTCTTGGGGTGGACGGGAGGAAAGGAGGGGCCGGCGGGGAACAGCGCAATATGAGAGAAGACTTATTACAGCCACTTCCAGCTGCTCTGCATGTGTTAATGGAGACCCGATCTACCCGTCAGCTGTCTGTGATTAACGGGTAGATTGCCGCGGAACCCCTGGGGACTTCATGCAGAAACCTAGAGTTCCATGGAACCCCGGTTGAGAAACACTAAATTAGAGGGAAGACTGCGAGCCAGGCCTTCTCGTCCAACATCAGCGCCTGACCTCACAAATACGCTTTTGGAAGAATGGTCAAACATTCCCATAGACACACTCCTAAACCTTATGGACAGTCTTCCCAGAAGAGTTAAAGCTGTTATAGCTGCAAAGGGTGGGCCAACTCAATATTGAACCCTACGGACTAAGACTGGGATGCCATTAAAGTTCATGTGTGTGTAAAGGCAGGCGACACAATACTTTTGACTTTATAGTGTATGTCTCCTCCTAGAGCAAAAACCCCACAAACTGCCCACTAGAAATTGGCCCATGGCAACCAAACTTGGATTCAGCAAGAAACGGCATGCGCTCGATGGCTGCAACTAGAGGGACAATTAGGAATTTATATTATCCAGCATGTCACCCAGCCAGTGACTTGCTTGAAGTACAATCAAGTAAACCTAGGAGTTCCTGGAGGAAATTACTATGCTCTAACTCCTAGAGACTAAGCTAGTATCTGAGCTGTCCACAGCAGTGGAGGGGGTTTTAACCTTTAGCAGGGGCCACCCCATGGGCTGTCTTTCGTCTTTTGGTGCATCCGGCTTCCTAGTCCTGCAGGTGGCAATATGCCCATTTGGTGATCTTTAAAGAGGAGCTGTGTCCCAATGAACAAAAAAAAAATGGCGTTTCCTTTTAAAAACAATAATTTTGTTATGTTTCAGAAATGTCTTGGTATGTTGAATTCTTAAAACCCTCCCTTAAACATAATGTTGTACTGATTTGTCTACCTGTATACCAACTATTTTCATTTAAACAACAGCATATCACTTACCAATGTTGTATATACCTGAGAACTTGTTTATGGGTTAGTGCTGGTCACCTGACAGGTCATGGGTTTTACAGAGATTGTAAGCAACACAGCAGGTGGTATGTCATTGCATATTAAAGAACTGATATCTCAAGTTTAATAGTTTTTCCATAGGCTTGGGTTACATTTTAGTCGCAATATGTTATCCCTGTATTTTTTTGTTATATTGTCTAATTTAATTGCATTAATGTAATTTAAACATATCTAAGCCCAAGAACAAAATGTAATATATTGCAGTTTACCAGTTCTTAGATCTGGTTGCTGCATTAGTTTCCTTTTTCAGATTTTTTTACCCCCCTTAATGACCAGGCCATTTTTTGCAAAATGGCACTGCGTTACTTTAACTGAAAATTGCGCAGTCATGCGATGCTGTACACAAATAAAATTGATGTCCTTTTTTTCCCACAAATAGAGCTTTCTTTTGATGGTATTTGATCGCCTCTGCTTTTTTTATTTTTTGCGCTGTAAAACAAAAAAAGAGTGACAATTCTCTCCCTTTTCTCACAGGAGGCCTGGCGCTTGCTCCTGCTGCTATCAATCAAATTCTGTGGGGAGGAAGCATGGGGTGGGGCTGACCTGTGCTGTGTATGTCAATAGACGCACATAGCCTGACTCGGGGTCAAGCCCGCAGGTGTGCCCCCATAGCAAGTGTCTTGTTATGGGGGCACACTCAGGAAAGGAGGAGCCTGGAGCACTGGTGGTGGACCCCAGAAAAGACAGATCAAGGTCGCTTTGTACAATACCATTACTCAGAGCAGGTAAGTGTATCATATTTGTTGCTTTAATTAAAAAAACAAGAAAAAAAAACCTTTAGAATCACCTAACTCTGGACAATCTTGAAGTTTATACACTTATGTTGGGAATTTCTTCACCCATTTACAACCTTAAATTGTGTGATATGTTTTTACAATGCCCTGTTTATAGGCACTGCTGTGTCACACATTTCACAGAACCTGCTTTCTGAACTACAGAGGAGCTGAGAGGAGGAGTTTCAGGAGGCGGAGTCAGTACAGGAATCACAGCTTGCAGGCAGCAAGGTACCATGGGATATGTGGTCCTTAGAAATTGAAAGTAAACATCAGAGCATGTAGGGAACCCAGGAAGTTGTGGAAAGAGATGGCCAGCAGACAGGCAGAACTCACAACGTGAAAGGAGATTTTTCAAGTAAGTGTATATTGGATTGTTAAAATAAGTATTGTTTATATTGTTATTACTACGCTGATGTTCTAAAATGGGAATGTGTGCTGTGAACATAGATTTCTTCTAACCATGAACTTCACCATATCCTTTACGTACACTTAAAGTAAGAGTCCAGTCTAAACCTATCTAATCCTTAATCTGCCCCCCACCCCCATTCTGAGTCTTATTCTAACTAGCCTATGGAGGAAAGATGTGTATACTTACCTAATCTAGGGGTGCTCTGGTCTGGTCACATGATCGGCTCCAAGTGGAGGAACAGGTGCTATTTTTAGCACTGTAGCTCCTGCAAAGCAACCCAGTGTGAAAGGGGTCTTAGGATCAGGGGGACCTCTGATTGGCTGCTGGCTGTTTTTAGCCCCACCTATCACTGGGAATAGGGAGAAATTCATGTGGGTGATGGATGGAGAGTCTCTGGGGACCTGGAGGAAGAGCTGGCAGCTGGGAAAGTGTGGGGAAGTGACCCTTGTGCTGCAGGCAGCTGTGTGTATACGCAGGTGAAGTTGTGCCAAGTTCCCTTTAAGGTCTGCTCCTCCTATTTTTGGAACATTATGGAAGTCTCTATTAAGGGGGTGGTGCTGGGCCTCTGGGTCTTCTCCTTGGGAAAAGCTAAGGAAAGGAAAGGCCCGCTAGAAGTGCTTCTTGTTCTACTTTTCAAGGTAGGGGCTGCTCTGGGGTTCCACCTGGAATTATGGACACCTGCAGGAGAAGGAGACTTGGGCTTTCCCTTCACTCAAAAATAGGAGAAGGACTGTATATCATCTGGGAGAGCCACAGGGTACCTCATGCCTTCTGATTGCTATACGACTCCTTGATTCAAACCATTATCCAGACTGTTATGCTTCACTTTGAAACCAAGCAAGTATATGAAATTTATTGCAAGATCTGGCCTCTGTGTGAATATATAAGAGAGAGAAGTACCCATCTGACAGACAATGCCTGAATGGGGGGAAAGAGAGAAGTGAGTGTTATTTCAGACCTGGCTGCTGAACCCTGGAAGCTGGTGCTCGGATTTTACATATGAGTACACCTGGAAGTGAGAGGAATAATCATACACAGGATGATGGCAAGAGTAAGCTGCTGGTCACCATGTATACATTGGACAGTTCAGATTAGGCGGAGAACCTCAGGGGTCCTGGAATCTGTGTATTTTGGGGTAGCCCAGGTGCTTGTGGCTGCATGGGTACTGCTCTCACATGAGTGTCCCAGGGAGCGTGGTTAAAGACTGGAAGCTTTTGATGCTTTGGTCATTGCTCTGTGCAGCCTGGACTGAAAGCATCTGGAACTCAGTGCTGCTTCTGCTGTGTTGTGATTTGTGACCTCTGTATGGTAAATTTGTAAGTTACAGAGACCAGGAAGTGTGCTTTGCCAGAGCCATATGGCTGTAGAGCAAGCCTGCTAAGAGCCCTGCACTGCAAGACTGTGTATAAGAGAGCTGCTGCTGAAAACTGCCTTGCCAAAGACTGCTTGTCTGGGGAAAGCTACAAGGGATTCTGCTGCTGTGGTTTTGTTTCTGCTGTCCATAGCATCCTATTGTTTTTATCTACTACTACCTAGTGCTACAGAACCTACACAGGTTGGAAAGGTAAGCTCAGGGCTGCAGGCTACCTTGGATTTGACTTCCAGACTCAGCGGCAGTGATCCTGCCCTTTTTTGACCACCCTGAGTGGGAGAGCAATCCTAGACTAAACTGTTACCAAAAGAACTCCACCATAATTCCAGATTGGTGAGAGGCTACTTAGCCACTTTGTTTGTGATACAGCAGTTGTTGCACAATGCTGCCAGGGGGGACTGGAGCTCTTAACTACCTTGGGATTACCAACACTTCCACCTGGGGAGTAAACATGTCATTGTAAGGGCGCAACATTGCTAGGACTGTATTTAGTATTCCATTGGCCAGTGGTAGACAAGGTCTGTGATTTAGTAATTAGGATAGGTTGCTGTTGATATTATCACTAATTCTGTGGTTACTGGTGAACCAGCCTCAGTCTTTTACTTTGGTCTGGTATTTTTTGGCCAGAGGGAAAGAGAATACTCTGACTTGGGTCAAATGTAAACCTGTATTAGTACCACTGTTACTCGTTGTTGCTTAACCAACCTTTCCTTTCCTTTCCATCACTTTCATTTATTAATGGAGTCCATTTAAAATGCAATACAGGTGTGTTGCTGTTCTCTAGTCCAGGTAAGGGCAGGTAATCACTGGTGCAGGTCAGAGGGGCCCAATATAATTCAGTGGCTACATCTGTTTTAATTTTATGTAAAATAATATCTTAGACATGTGCAATCTGTTTCGTAACAGATCTAAATTCAGGCGAATTTTGCAGTTTTTCGGACATTGGGATACATCCGAATGTCCGAATAAAAGAATAACGAATTTCAACTAATATGAAATAAATTATAGCGAATATAACAAATTAATTTGACATGATTCGGTAATTCCTTAAAGATCTAATGAAACAAAAGGTCAACTCAGAGTAAATCTTACAGTCCAATCAGCTGATTAGTTTTGTGCTGGAGGTTGGATTACTGGCAAAGTGCATTCCTGAGAACTGAGTGAGAAGGGTGTTGTATTGTATTTGAGCAGAGGAGAAGAGATACTGTCATTGTGTGTGTTAATAGATTCAATAAACAAACGACTTTCCAAACAATGAATCATTATCACAAATCAATATACATACATAAATATCGAATTTCAACTAATATGAAAGAAATTATAGCGGATATAACGAATGAATTCGACATGATTCGAGAGTCAGTATAACGAATATCGACACTCTACGAATAATAACGAATGACTCGAAAACGAATTAACATAACATAACTAATATAACAAAATGAAATTATGTATTTTACGAATGACAACGAACCGAAACTTAACAAAATTTCCATTGTGCACAAGTCTATAATAGCTTAGGACATTGTGTAGACCAGCTGGTGTCCTCTATGGAACATGCGCAATATCAGTTCCCTTCTAATCTGTTCATATCCTCCTTTTTCTTATCTGTACAATCCACATGACTATAGAGTCACACATCCCGTATACACAGTAGTGGAGGGATAAGGACAAATGTCAACTAAGTGTAGCAGGCTAAAATACTTCCTAAAATATTCCTAAAAGTAATGCGTTCACAAAAGAAGAACAAACCAGGCATGTAGCACTGTGTACATATATCCTCGCCAACACCAAGTCCCGGTCCGCCTGTGATCCAGCTGATCAGTAGTGCCAGAGGCTCCCAGGGCTTCCTGATTGCTGTGAAATCAGGCCTTAAGAAAGAGCACATGCTCTGCGACGCATTGCCATGCTCGTTTTTGGTTGTGATATCACATCAGTCCGACCCTGCATTGCACAAGAATCAGGAAGCCCTGGGAGTCTCTAACACTTTTGATCAGCTGGATCACAGTCTCAATCCATCAGGTGGACTGGGACCGGGACTTTGTGTTAGTGAGAATATATGTAAACAGTACTACATGCCTGGGTTATCCTTCTTTTGTGAGTGCATTACTTTTACGAGTATTAAAGTATTTTTGACTGCTACACTTAGTTGGCACTTGCCCTTCTCCTTCCTTTGCTTACAATACCGAGTTACTTCTTGCTCCCAGGACTGAGCTGCGGAAGAGTGAGCTTTCCTCCACTGACCCAATACAAGTGGACAACGTGAATGAATCACTATATGATTGCCTCTCACAGGACTTTTCATTATTATTCAGTGGACTCTTAACCCTACTCCAGTCTCCCCATTGCGCCAAATAAGTTTCTCCGTATGCACAGTGGTAAATGACACTCCCCTCCCTCCCTCCTCCTCCATGTCCTCCTATTGCTAAACATTATGGGGCAGGACATAGTATGCTGATTGATTACATTCACTAAGAAACTCATAAAAATGCTTAGTTTTAATATAAATCAGTATTAAATATAATGTAATTGCTAATACCTGTAAAGTAAAAAAAAAGCCTTTGATACAGATGCTCTCTGAACAAAATGAAGGCTAGCGTCAGCAGTCATCTTTGACTCTGCCTCCACTATATTAATGCACAGAAAATATATATTTGATGTTCAATAAAGATTTATTGGGAGCTGTATAACATTTATTTGATACTTATAATCTATTTTGAATAGCTCTTTGGCTGCACTGTGAGAAGTGCGGTGGGCGAGCAGAGAGATGAAATCATCTCTCACTGCCTGCCCCATATCACCGCTGTTCTGCCCTCACTCTAGGTAAGAGCAGAACCCAGCAACTGTGTATGTTCCGGTTTCCCTGCTCAGACGCCATAGCGCTGGGGTGAGGCTCCAAGAAGAGCCTTTCACAGCAGAAAAAAACAAACCCTTACAAATTGCCTTAAATTATTAGAATGATAAGCTGCATTTGGTGGCAGGCGATTGTGGCAATTGACACGCTGCATCTTGTGGCAGACGACGTTGGTAAGAGACCTGCTGCAGCTGGTGGCAGGCAACGGTGGCAAGCGACACGCTGCATCTGGTGGCAGGTGGTGGTGGCAGGTGAAACGCTGCATTTGGTGGCAGGCGACAGTGGCAACTGACAAGCTGCATCTGGTGGCAGGTGATTGTGGCAAGTGGCACGCCGCATCTGGTGGCAGGCAATGGTGGTAAGTCACAAGTTGCATCTGGTGGCAGGTGACGGTGGGAAGTGACACACTCGGGGCTT
Organism: Aquarana catesbeiana; assembly: GCF_042186555.1. Lineage (NCBI taxonomy): Eukaryota > Metazoa > Chordata > Amphibia > Anura > Ranidae > Aquarana > Aquarana catesbeiana. The sequence goes on along the minus strand of NC_133327.1, from coordinate 370,273,329 downwards.
ACACTGATTCTGTATTATGGTGAGTTGAACCATTTCATTATATTTTACAATGTTATAATAGAAATAATGCACTTCAATAATCCTGACACCATATCAACCATGGTGTCGTTATAACTGAAGTGCTAATACAAGCCATTGCCCGGACAAATCGGCTGTGAAGACCACCTCCATCGCCAAACCTCCCCCACACCGAATACCCCACCCGCCCTCCCTGGTTCTTGGCAAAATTTTCCTCCACAGAACCGGTCCCGGTGCCAAAAAGGTTGGGGAAACATCATGTGACCCTACAACAGTGCTGAATGAATAAGGTTCCTCAGAGGATTTAAAAAGAATAAAATGAACAACAACAAAATAAAGTGGCATGATATACTATACAGACAAAAAAAAAAAAGACAGTCACTTCCAGCGCTCAGAGGTCTTCTATGGTAAAGAGCAACAAGGGCATCAGTATTCCAAGACTAGGTAGATGCTGCCCTCCTCAGATGGAGTAATCCAATGGAAACTACGAAAATAAAGCAAAATGGAAGCCGCACACACCTAGTGCATTACCAATGACATTTATTGAATAATAAAAAGAGTTTAAAATGGGTACTCACAAAGTGCAACTCTTAAAAAGCCCTAAAACCACGCAGTGTGGAATAGTGCGAACAAATATATCACATAAAGGGGTAAAACTGACGGTTTCGGGGCGCACCCTTTCCTCAGAGCTAAGCTACTCTGGACAACCATAAGAGATGGAAACAGTTGATTGGGAATGGCCCCACCCCAATTTTTTTAAAGCTTAGCTCTGAGGAAGGGATTCACACATTTTTTGTTAGAATCAATTTACAAAAATGTGTAACATTTTAAAATAGATCCCTATAGATGTTTATGAAAAGAACCTCTATTCTGGCCTTGGGGGAAGCTAAATTATTTAGACAATCATATTCATCTGCATAACATGACAAGTTCCAAAAATATGATCATCACAAAGTGAGTTTAAATCAGTTATCAATTTCATTACCTATGATAAGGGATAAAGGTTAATTACATGCCTTATATTGAATCTAATTTTCAGTGATAAATAGGCACTAATGCATTATTTTGTTACGGTAATGCATAACAACCTAGTGGAAAACATCTTCTAATGTAGTGTAAACCCAGTTAGCATATGCTTAAAAAAATTCTGAAATACCTATCAGTCTATCCTCTGATATTTGGGAAAAAAAATTACTGTAAAGACACAGTATTACATTTGTAGATATAAACATGTTACAAAAATGATTAAAACTGTATTTTCTGTTTCAGTCATTTTTATTCAGTTTTAACAACTAACTAACATGCTATAGTTCTACCCACTCAGGGGCTAGCATTGACAGTTGTAACAAGGGTTAGCTTACAAAAGCAGCCAAAATGAGGCAATGTAAATATGAAGGAAAAAACAAGAGCTAACACAGCAGCAGAGAACAGGTCTTTATAAAGCCGTGAGGTTTAAGGGGTCCTAAGGAGGTTCTCTACAACAGTGGGGCATCCCCTGGGCCTGCCAATACCCATGCAGTGGTGCAATTTTTAGCCTATACAGATCTGAAATCACAAAGAAGTTAGGCAGAAAGGTGGCACTAAAGAAAGATAGAATGTGCACCTGACAGGTAGGGAGCCAGGGAAAGGCTAAGGGAAGCTAGAGGAGAAGAGGGGGGGCCAGAGGTTGAGAGGCCGAGAGAAGGGGGAAGGTAAGGGCCATTTGTCATAGATGACCCAAGCTGTCTTCTTACATGTAATCTTTCTTTCTGAGTTGTCTATGGTTTCTACTAGAGTACTAGGAGTCATGCTGAATTCCACATTGTTTAAGAAAAAAAAAGTAAAAAAGCAGGAAGAGCGAGATGACTATTTTAGGGGCTATGACAAGCGGGTGGAGCTTGTAACTCAAGTGCAGCAATGTTGCTACTAGATTGTTTAAGGAGCTGCAAGAAATCCAGTGCTTATTCAGTCCAATGGGGTTGATTTACTAAAGAAAAATGGACTGTGGACATTGCAAGTTCAGTTGCATTCTGCAAGTGAATTTGATCCAGAGCTTAGTAAATAGGGTGAAGCTTCACTTTGCAAAGAATACCCAATCCCATGCAGAGAAAATGTAAAAAAAAAACAAAAAAAACCCTGCAATTTTGCTTGCATGTGATTGGATGATGGAAGTCAATAGAGCTTCCCATCATTTATTAAGCTCTGGAGCAAAATCCCTTGCCATGCAAGTTGTACTTTCATTTAAACACACTGCTTGATTACTTCTGCATTACTTCCTGGACAGACTATAGGACATGAAACAGGAAGGAGTTGACCAGCTGATCTTATTAGCACACACACCCTGCACTATCCACCCTCAGCTGGTCAACTCCTTCCTGTGTCATGACCTAAAGTCTGACCAGGAAGTAAGGCAGAAGTAATCGAGCAGTGTTTTTAAACAACTATGAAGATACTGGTCTTTTGACTCTCCCTGCCCTAGATTCTGGAAGCTTCTTCCATGAGAAGGTGGGAGGAATCATACACCCAGTTTAGGAAACCCTGAACAGACAAAACAATTGGTTACTGCTCCACTGATTACAGTGAAATCAAAAACTAAATTTAGAAGCCTAACTAGGAAGGTGCTACATACAGAATGTTTTGCGATATCTGAACTTCCAATTTTCAACTGATGAAGCAAGGCAGCATATCTAGTAAAAATAAGAAAAGAAAGGAAAATGTTATTGATGGATAAATTCAGAGTAAAGGATATCTTACAGATGAAGCTGATAATGTAGCAGATAAGAACTGATTAAGCATTTACATCTATAAAATGATAATCTGGTTTCTAGAATGCACATTTGATTGCAGCACTGTTCAATACATGCCAGAACTTTATAAAAGAAGATTATTTAGATATTTCAATAGCGGGCTTTGCTCGCGCAAAGCAAAATCATATTTATCTAAAGATGATGGCACTATCAAGAAGCAAGTAGAAAAGGGCCCAGTATTGCTTTTCCATTGATTGTGTTCATGGGTACTAAATGAAACGTAATACCTGGGAGGGAGAACTGCTTTACCAGGTGAAGTTGTAAATAGAAGTACATAATAGTGATCTCCTGCGCTCCAAATAACAAAGAAAAATTACAACCAGAGCTGCTACTTACAACCATAAATATCACAACCAGTGAAAATGAAATATATATACTTAAATGCATATATAGCAAAATTCACAGTAGCGCAACAATAACACCTAATTAATTCAGTGTTCAATACAAAAATGTTATGATCGAATATATATAATATTCCATGTGCAAAGAAAATATAAAAAATATATAAGATAATAAAATTAAAATGTTATAAAAAGAAAAACAAAACAAGAGTCCAATAGCAGTCCTCTTTAAACAACGAAAAAAATGTGATGATATTCCCAGTGATGTCCTCATCAAGAAAAAATGAAACGGGGATATCCAAAACAGTCTGTTTGTAGTAAGGGTGTGCCACATCCCAAATGTAAATAGAACTGGAAAAAACCCCTAGGGGTGGGATTTTAAAGGCACTACCAAAACAACAATATAAAAGGTATATAAAGTTTATTAATCATAAGAAATATATATAGTACAAAGAAGAAATATACAAAACAAGGGATGCATACAAATTGTACAGACATGCAACATATGATACACAAACCAGAAACCCTATGTTTCAGAGATGGACTGTAGTTTCCTTCATCAGGGAATTTTTTCTAGGAGGCACAGTGTCTATAAGATGTTAAATGTACAATAATCAATGAGGTTGTCCAGAAGCATACAGTTACATGATAATCAAATAGTTTCTATATAATACTTACATCACAGTGATTGAACAAGTACAACAAATGCATCCACAATTTTAAAAGAATGTGAGGAAGAACCGGAGCAGGGGGTCCCCAGCAAGCTCAATCCACCGAGAGGCAATTGTTATGATCAAAAAAAGGTATGAAAAAGGAAAAGGAGGGGGAGAGAAAACTCTCCCCCTCCAAACACCCAACAGCCCCGCCGGATCTGTGGAACCAGATTAGCGACAGGCTGACACATGTACTGAGGCCCAAAAATGAATTGGAGGATCTGGAGGTGAAGCAAAAGAGGGGGGGGAGAGAAAAAGAAAATCACACCATAAGTATAAAAATACACCTATGAATAAGGATATGGATGTCAAAAAGGGGGAGATCCCACCTAGATAATATTGAAAGTTGAAAAAACCTAGGTTGATTGAAACAATCAGACAGTTGGTGGAGACAGGAAAACGAAACTGCTATCCAGTCTGGAGAGCCAAAATTGCAAGTGGTCACTGTGAAGCAGAACTAGTATTAGTAACTTGTAAAGCCCCAAAACAATATTGGCAGAAACTGATAGATAAGGGTACCTATATCAATAGGTATGACCTTAAAAGATAAAAGAGTAACCAGTGCAACAGGTCTCAATAAAGTATACAAAGAGTCTCCAGAGAGCGGCAGGTTCCTGGTCCTAACTGGCCTGTGTTTAGAAGGAAATAAATACTATGGCCCCATCAAATACTCCCCCACCCAGCTGATTAGCAAGTCAACCAGCTGGGTGAGAGTCGCTTCTGCCCAGCCTCCAAAGGCGGGCCCCCTGGGACGTTGCTCTCCACGCTGCGCCGGCGCCGAGAACACCAGGCGCATGCGCCGCACAGGCCGCAAAAAAAAGCAGGCCGGGCGGTGCACGAGCACAGCCCCACATCGCAAGCACCACGGAGGGGCACGATGCAGCAGTGTCCCACCGGCGCAGAAAGGTGACCTCATCAGAGATCATCAAGGGCAGCGAGTGCCCGCAATGATGTAGCAGAACCTGCCGTCCCCGGAAGCCCCAAAAAAGAGGCTATCCAGCCGCACCGGGTACATGTGTAGAGGGGGGAGAAGATGTGAGAAATAAAAAAAAAAAGTAAAGAATGAATCTATGAATTTGCTGGCAGTAAATACCAAGGTAAAAGTAACCCATATGTGTAATGATCAAATACAAAACAAATAAAAAACAGATAGGACATCTCGACTGGAAAAAAGGAGCCGGTGGGGGAACCCTGCCCCAGGGAGCGTCCCCACTCCTTAGGAGCAAAAATGACATGGCTGACAAGAGGGCAACAGGGGGAACAAAACATCAACTAAGTAAAGAATACATGGGCAAATATCACAATGTACATATATATCAATAGAGATGAGTGAGGCTGACATTGTAGAAGAGATGAAAAGAAGAATGGACAATTGAAAAAATATAAATGGAAATGAAAAATAAATAAGGTATAAAAATAAAAATGGGAGTCAAAAGCAAACCAATTATTTCAAACAGAAGGGGGGTGGGGGGAAAAAGAGAGGGGAAGGGAGAGGGAATGGGCCAGACCGTAAAGGATTTAGGAGGCAAACAAAAGGTTTATCTGATGTTATTTTTCCATACCCCCTGAACTAAAGCCATCCAAAAATGGCTTAAAGCATACTGCATCATTTAGTACAGGGGGACAGGTAGCTTTCAAGGTGTATATCCACCGCAGTTTGAGCTGGAGGAGAAATCAAGAAAAAACACCGTAAGGTTTCCACCACCGTATGCGTCGCATCAGACCCGCTCCTATCAGGGGGAAACTCACCATATTTATTTGCCTACCACTCTCATGGTTAGGCTAGTAAGCCATAAGAATAATTTGTGCAAAGATTCCTTAATAGGCCAATCAACTTCTCCATTACTACATTTAAAACCTCTTGTATCAAACATTGTATAGCTCATGACATTAAGCGATCCCCTTCAGCCTCTCCATGTTGAGTGACGACTATCCAGGGAAACGCCAATAGCTCTCACAATGAGATGATTCCGGTTGCTGTCCAGCCACACCCTGATGTACGTTTCATCCCTTCTGACATCGTCACAGGGGTGAAGTACGTCGGGGTGTGATTGGACGGCAACTGGAATCATCGCATTAACATTGTGAGAGCGATTGGCGTTGAGCGATTGGCATTTCCCTGGATAGAAGCGTTTCCCTGGATAGAAGCGATAAAAAAAGCCATAAGAAGTCCAGTTTGCAGTTTGCGAGAAGTCATGTGGAAGAAGTGCTCTGGTCAGATGAGACCAAAATTGAACTTTTTGGCCTAAAAGCAAAATGCTATGTGTGGCATAAAACTAACACTGCACATCACCCTGAACACACCATCCCCCACCGTGAAACATGGTGGTGGCAGCATCATTTTGTGGGGATGCTTTTCCTCAGCAAGGACAGGGAAGATTGTCAGAGTTGATGGGGAGATGGATGGAGCCAAATACAGGGCAATCTTAGAAGAAAACCTGTTATGCTGCGTAGACACGAGCGGAATGTCCGACAGAAGAAGTCAGACGGAAGCTTTTCATCGTATATTCCGATCGTTTGTATGCCTCATCTGACTTTTTTTTTTAGAAAATTCTGACGGACCTAGAAATAAAATATGTTCTAAATATTTCCGGCGAAACCAATTCCTATCAGGAAAACCGCTCGTTTGTATGCTGTTCCGACGGACCAAAAACGACGCATGCTCTGAAGCAAGTACGAGACGGAAGCTATTGACTACTGGCTATTGAACTTCCTTTTTCTAGTCCCGTCGTAAGTGTTTTACGTCACCGTGTTCTGGACGGTCAGACTTTGGTGTTCCGTCGGAGAAACCTTCGGAGTTTATTCCAACGGCAAAACCGGTCATGTGTACAGGGCATTAGAGTCTGCAAAAGACTTGACTGGGGCAGAGGTTCACCTTCCAGCAGGACAGTGACCCTAAACACACAGCAAGAGCTACAATAGAATGGTTTAGATCAAAGCATATTAATGTGTTAGAATGGCCCAGTCAGAGTCCAGACATAAATCCAATTGAGAATCTGTGGAAAGAATTGAAAATTGCTGTTCACAGATGCTCTCCATTAAATCTGACAGAGCTTGAGCTATTTTGCAAAGAAGAGTGGGCAAAAATGTCACTCTCTAGATGTTCAAAGCTGGTAGAGACATCCCCAAAAAGTCTTGCAGCTGTAATGGTGTAATTACAGCGAAAGGCGGTTCTAAAAAGCATTGTATACAAAGTATACAAAGTATTGAATACAAATGCATGCCACACTTTTCACATATTTATTTGTAAATATATGTGTGCCACTTTGTGTTGGTCTATCACATAAAATCCCAATAAAATACATTTACGGTTTTGGTTGTAACATGACAAATGTGGAAAATTTCAAGGGGTATGAATACTTTTTCAAGACACAGTCTTTACTAATAGCTCCAAAAAGCAATTCCTGCATGTTAAATAAGAATTCAATATCTATTAGCTGTCATTTTCTTAATGCACATTCACCACATTATAAATACAGTGAATGTGCGCCAGCTGAATATGGTAGAAAATAAACACTGGTGAATGTTCCTTTGAGTCTTTTATAAATGTGAATAAAGTTGAATTTAAAGCCTTTTCCATGCTCATAATATCAACTATTACCATTATAGACATATATTTAGAAAATGTAAGGTAAAGAAACCACAGTGCCTTACTAAATGCATGTTCTCTAAATCACAGTTATAAATAGACAGAAAAATGCAATTCAGATAAAGAACATAATACACCGCATAGCGCAAAACAATGGTATCCAGCAGAATCTGGATTTTATATCTGCAGGTTACCAAACAGCGCACATTACAAGTGGTGTTTGGCATTTTAATGTTACTTAGTAACTTCAAATGAAACTATGATAATCGCTGACATCTATACCCAAGATGACATTTCTTAAGCGGACAGCAGGCATATTTTAGATTATATACTAGATTTATTATTGTCATTCTTACCATTAAGGTTGGTTTCTAATTTAGATTTATTAATTATTTTTTTTGTTTATTTAATACAATATCAGGGAAAATTTTACATGTATCAAAAGTCTGTCTTGCCACGTTAGGTATGATACAGCATATTCTATTGAATTAAAATATACCTAAGGTTTGATGACAGTGCATAGTACTGTGCCAAAGCAAGCAATCAGCCTTTAATTCACTGCAGTAATATAAACAAAGATGATTTCTGGTTGGCTGATAGGAGTTACTGTGCTTTTCTTCATTAAATTAGCCCATACATGTAATACAGACATTATTACATGGCCCCATGAAGTTTATAAATCCCTGATCAGAGCCTGAAAATGAATAGCACTCAGCTCAGCCTAAAATAAATGTATGCCGTGTACACACAGGGGGACTTTCCGACCAGACTGGTCCGACGGACCAAATCTGGCGGACAATCCGACTGTGTGTGGGCTGCATCGGACTTCCGACGGACCGTTTCGGACGGAAATCCGATGGCCTTTAGATTTGAAACCTGCTTCAAATCTTTACGTCGTAACTCCACCTTGTCCCCATGTTGATGAGGACAAGGGCCTCTTCCCGACAACCCTGACTGTTGGTTGTCGAGGTCTGCGGGCGGGGGGCTTATCGGAATCCGGGAGCCCCAGGACTGTGGCGTCATAAGGTGGCGGGGTCACTGCCTATATAAGTCATTGCGGAGCGCTCACACAGCATTACAGCGGGAGAGAGTGTCATGTCAACATCGGAAGAAGAGAAGAGGGAAGAAGACAACGCAGAAGTCCGGGCCACCGCCAGCAAGAGAGCGGAAGCAGAAGATAGGGGAGGAGCCGGCAGAAGAACCGGACACTGGGAGAAGAGGCCGAACACCGAGAGAAGAGGCCAGAGAGAGGGAGAAGAACCGGACACCGGGAGAAGAGGCTGGAGAGAGCGGCGAAGTTGGAAGAAGACCCCCGAAGTCGGAAGAAGACCCCCGGAGCTGTCTAATAAATTACTTTAACCACTTCCCGCCCGCCCTATAGCGGATTGACGTCCGGGAAGTGGTTGTGTTATCCTGACTGGACGTCATATGACGTCCAGCAGGATAACATGCCGCAGCGCGCCCCCGGGGGCGCGCATCGCGGCGATCGGTGGAGCGGTGTGTCAGTCTGACACACCGCTACACTGATCTTGGTAAAAAGCCTCTGGCGGAGGCTCTTTACCACGTGATCAGCCGTGTCCAATCACGGCTGATCACGCTGTCAATAGGAAGAGCCGTTGATCGGCTCTTCCTCACTCGCGCCTGACAGACACAAGTAGAGGAGAGCCGATCGGCGGCTCTCCTGGCAGGGGGGGTCTGCGCTGATTGTTTATCAGCGCAGCCCCCCCTCAGATCACCCCACTGGACTACCAGGGATGCCACTAGGACCACCAGGGAAGGGGCAACGTGGGTGGCCAGGTATGTACCCCATGGCCATCCACATGTGCCCAATCTGTGCCAATCAGTGCCCACAAATGGGCACTGATTGGCACTATTATGTCCATGATATGCCCAGATCTGCCCAGCAATGCTCTATCAGTGCCACCTGTCATTGCCCATCTGTGCCACCTGTCATTGCCCATCAGTGCCACCTGTCAGTGCCCATCAGTGCCCATCTGTGCCCATCAGTGCCCACCTATCAGTGCCCATCAGTGCCACACATCAGTGCCACACATACGTACCCATCAGTACCACCCATATATACCAATCAATGCCACCTACGAGTGCCCATCAGTGCCGCCTATGTGTGCCCATCGGTGCCACCTATGAGTGCCCATCAGTGCCGCATACCAGTGCCACCTATCAGTGCCCATCAGTGCCACCTATCAGTGCCCATCAGTGCCGCCTATCAGTGCCCATCATCAGTGCCCGTTAGTGCCACCTCATCAGTGCCACCTCATTGGTGCCACCTCATCGGTGCCCATCAGTGCCGCCGTATCAGTGCCCATCTGTGCCGCCGTATCAGTGCCCATTATTGAAGGAGAAAGCGTACTTATTTACAAAAAAATTTAACAGAAACAAAGAAAAACTTGTTTTTTTCCGAAATTTTCGGTCTTTTTTTATTTGTTGCGCAAAAAATAAAAACCGCAGAGGTGATCAAATACCACCAAAAGAAAGCTCTATTTGTGGGAACAAAATGATAAAAAATTTGTTTGGGTACAGTGTAGCATGACCGCGCAATTGTCATTCAAATTGCAACAGCGCTGAAAGGTGAAAATTGGGCTGGGCGGGAAGGTGTCTAAGTGCCTGGTATTGAAGTGGTTAAAAACCTATCTAGTGTGTTTTTTTATTGACACTTTTTCCCTAGGTGAATGGGTAGGGGTACGATGTACCCCATACTCATTCACATAGGGTGGGGGGCCGGGATCTGGGGGCCCCCTTATTAAAGGGGGCTCCCGAATTACGATAAGCCCCCAGTCCGCAGACCCTGACAATCAACGGCCAGGGTTGTCGGGAAAAGGCCCTTGTCCTCATCAACATGGGGACAAGGTGCTTTGGGGGAGGGGGGGCCACAGGCCCCCCCTCCCCCAAAGCACCCACCCCCCATGTTGAGGGCATGCGGCCTGGAACGGTTCAGGAGGGGGGGAGCTCGCTCGTCCCCACCCCCTTTTCTGACCGGCCGGGCTGCGTGCTCGGATAAGGGCCTGGTATGGATTTTGGGGCGACCCCCATGCCGTTTTTTTGGCGTAGGGGATTCCGCTTAAAATCCATACCAGACCTAAGGGCCTGGTATGCCCTGCGACGGGGCTCGCAAGGTGTCAATCTGGCCGATAAAAGCGGCGAGATTGACTTCCTTTTCTAGTTCCGTCGTACCTGAGTCACGTTCAAAATGAATGGACTTGTTCGTGTGTGAGCAAGTCCGCTCATTCGGAAAGTCCGTCGTAACTCCGTTGGGAAGACCTGCCGGAAAGTCCGGTCCTGTGTAGGCAAGTCCGTCCATAGTCCGGTCGTGTGTAGGCAAGTCCGTTCGTAAAAAAAGTCAGTTCGAAAGTCTGTCAAAAGTCCGTCGGAAAGTCCGTCGAACCAGTCTGGTCAGAAAGTCCGTCGGACCAGTCCGGTCGGAAAATCCGCCTGTGTGCATGCCCCATCAACCTTAGCAGGGCGATATTTAATATGATACCCTTTGTACTTTGTATCATAAGCTACTGCCACTTTTAAAAATAAAATACTCGTTCTTACCTTTTTTTCTTAATCTCACTGCTGCTAAATAGAGATGGGCCGAACACCCCCCTGTTCAGTTTGCAGGGGAAAAGTTCTGACCTGAACGGCAAACCATTGAAGTCTATGGGAGCTGAACAGGAAAAATCAGAAGTGCCCATTTTGGTTTCAATAGTTTTTTATTAAGTATATCAAAGATAACATTGAAACACAGGTACAGAGAAACTTGTTGAGACACAATAGTTAATCATTCACAAATAGTAACCATCAGAGAGTCAGTAGTATACTGCGATTTCCCACGTGACTCTGGCCAAGTCCCCATCTGTACCTTATAAATGAGAGGAAAAAATTACACCCCCTTCCCAGCACCCCTCAAGGGATCTTGCTGTGTCGGGAGAGGGGGCAACCCCCCCCAGGAAGGTAAATCGAGAAAGAGGACCTAAGCAGACTCAGCCCAATCCAGTACCAAATTAGACCATTATTAATTGCAGAATGTATGTGGGGTGGTCGTGAAAATGGTCATCCTATAATTGGATCAGGAGATTTATCAAGCTTTAGCTTTCTATCATGTATTAAACATGGTGTAAACTATAGGTGTGTTGACAACTGTGCCCATACTAAAAGGACGTAGGTACGCTCCGTGAGATGTCAATGCCCAAGCACCCCAACTGTCTGTTGTAAACCAGAGGAGATTGTACATGTGGGTGTTTGTTAGCTAGAAGGCGTTAGGCTGAAAGTCAGTGCGTCTGCCAAATTGCGGTCACAGTGGGTAGCCATCTGTGGAGCCTCCACTTCTCCAAACAGACAGGGGGTACAATTGTGTCCTCAAGGAAAAATCCTGTGTTTCAGCTGTGCAAGGCAACTTGAGAGAAACAATAATAAAACAAGAGAACAAAACAGGAGGAAAGCACAGGTCAGAAGGGAGACCTGATGAGATGAGAAAATGAGGGGGAGGAAAGGAGGAGAGAGAAATAGAAGAGAAGAGGCGAGAAGAGAATCTGGTAGTAATTTCCTGGGTCATTATCCATGAGGGAGTTTTAGAGTCTGCAGAGGCAAGTGATCGGTATATCACTGTTATCCCTCCCCGCTGCTCCATTGCCTGACCACACCACACCTCATAAGCAGTGACCGTCAGAGGGTTGGGAGTAGAGGACCCAAGAGAATGGACAAAGTGAGAGATCTGGTGGAGTCTGAACCTTTCCGACCTGGGCACTTCAAGCCTGCTAGAACAATGGGCAGGTGTTACATGAGAGGCTAGTTCATTCAGAGATTTGCACCCTCCTTATCTTCTTGGCGGTTCCTGTGAGCTCTGACTTATGGCTCCACTCTCTCTGGGTTCAGCTCACCTGTCTCTTCAAGTTATTTTGACGCATGTCCCACTCATTTTGCACTCAAGCAGGCAGTAAGAAGTTAATCCTATCTGGGTTATTCCAACATGATAAATCAACCTAGTGGACTTTTGGATGTGGAAGTTCATCTATCATCAATATTGCTGTGTATCTTGTCATTGTCATTGCAGAGGAACATGCGTTTATTCTCCGTTTTTGTATTCTCGGCCAATACCTGGTACCTACTCGGAAGATTCCATACATCCTAGCGGTTGTCGGTTCCACTGAGTCCCAGTTTGATGTTCCGAGTTATCCATCAAGGATCCCCACAGCAAAGGCCCTGGCTGGGTGTTTAGCCGCAAGCTGTATTTTGCTTGCCTTCTGGTAAGCGCTTATTTCTTGCGGTGATCAGCACTCAATGGTGGTGGAAGATTACATATTATTGTCACAGCATCTTCATTAGTCAGAAGAAAATTTTGTTTTGCATTTTGTAATTTTCATCATTATATTTTTTTATTATCACTATTTTAATTTATTCGACATTCACCTTCTTTTCCTTTCCTTTTTTTTTGGGTTGTCATACAATATTCTAGATTTATCACATATATTATCACAATTCATTTATATACAATTTTCACTTTATTTGTCCCACATTGGCTTATCACCAGTAGGATCATCAATCTTTAGCGCAGCTATTGTTTCTCTATTTTGTATATATGTATGTATTCCATATATTAGTTGCTGCTATTCTTGCTTTTTAGGTTAAGCGCGGTATTAGTCTCCCCTTTACATTATTGATTAATGATATAGGGCGGTAATTTGTAGGACAACTAGATTGTTGGTTGTAGAATCTAGCCCAGGTAAGGGGTTAAGTTGGGGGAAAAGTGTTTGTAGTATGGAATGGAGAAACCATTGGGGCCGTGGGGCTGAGTTATTTTCGGAGATTTTTAATGACTTGAGTAACTTCTTCAGCTGAGATTGGCGATTCCAATTCAGCCCTGTGTTGGTCGATGATCTTAGGGATATTTAGTGAGTCGAGAAATGAGTCCCGCAAGTTAGGGGAGGAGACCTTCCCCTCACTACTATATAGGGAGCTATAAAAGGTCTGAAATACTTCCAGGATTTTTTGAGGGTTTAATTTTGGGTAAGGTGTGATATTTGATTGTAGGGGTCAACCTATTTGCCAGGAGGGTACCTATCTTGTCTTTCTGATGATAAAACTGGCCTCCCTCCCATCGTAGACTTTTTTCGGCTATGGTGGTGAGAGCAAGGTTCAAGGCTGTACATGCTGTTTCTAGTCTTTCCGCTGAGGATGGGGTTGCATTTGTGCATTTTACTTAATAGCAAAAATTCCTTTTCCAGCCTTTCAATATTTGCCTTGCGGGCTTTACGAATCCTAGAGGCAATTTGAATAATTTTTCCCCTAATAAGGGCTTTATGTGCTGCCTATAGTGTGGTGGGGGAGACGTTATTGACAACATTTAACAAAAAGTATTCCTGTAGTCCTTTTTCAATTTCAAGTGTATGTGTGGGGTTGCTAAGGATCGAGGCATTAAGTCTCCAGCAATACCCTTTACGGTGTCCCGATGGTCTGCTTATGATAAGGAGAAGCAGGGAGTGGTTCGACCAGGCAGAGTCTTTTATGGCAGATTTAGTCACCAGCTGGAGATATGGGTCGACAGTAGAAAGGAGTAATTGATTCTAGCATTGGTATTTTGAGGATTAGAAAAATGTGTATAGTCCTGTGCATGTGGATTCATCTCTCTCCATACATCCACCATCCCCTGGTGAAAAATCTGTCTAGCTACATTGAGGCTCTGCCTGGTGGGACGGATACGGTCCCTGCCTGGTGGGCGTGATTTGTCCAGTCTTGCATCAAAAGCAGTGTTATGCCCCGTACACACGATCAGACTTTCCGACAACAAAACCGTTAAATTTTGTTCGAAGGTTGTTAGCTCCAACTTGTCTTGTATACACATGGTCACACAAATGTTGGCTAACAATTATGAATGTGGGAACGTGGTGACGTACAAGACGTACGACAAGCCGAGAAAAAGGAATTTCAATAGCCAGTGCGGCTCCTTTTGCTTGATTGCGAGTATGTGTGAACTTTTATGCATCGGACTTGTGTACACACGATCGGAAATTCCGACAACAAAGTTTTGTTGGCAGAAAATTTGAGAACCTGCTAGCCAACATTTGTTGGCGGAAATTCCAACAACAAATGTTCGATGGAGCATACACACGGTCGTACTTTCAGCCAACAAGCTCACATCCAACATTTGTTGTCGGATAATCCGATCGTGTGTACGGGGCATTAGCATCTCCTCCATAAACGACCAGACCCTCGGTAAGGGGGTTCAAGGTATGAAAGAGAGTCTTGAAAAATTTTGATTGCCCCCTATTTGGAGCATAATATGAGATAAGCGAATAGAGCTGTTCATCAATGAGACCTTTCACAAGCAAGAACCTGCCCTCCGGGTCCTTGAACTCTGAGAGAAAAGAGAACTGGGTATTGCGGGAAAAAAAATATTCTCCTTTGGTTTTGTTGTCAGAATTTGTAAGATAAAATCTGGGGAATTTAGAGTGTATAAAGGAAGGGAAATATGATTTAGGAAAGTGTGTCTCCTGGAGTAACAGTATGTCTATTTTATGGTCATGGTAGGACTGTAAAACTTTCCGCCGTTTAATGGGTGAGTTAAGCCCTGAACATTATGCAAAGCAATGCGCAGGGAGGGACGGGGTGTGGCGTGGTCAGCCATGCAGCAGCCCAGAGGTCATTGCTAGTGATTCCCAATCACCTACCTTCAACCTGGCGGGACACCCGGAGTCCAGATGGACATCATCGTCTAGGGAAGCAGCCTCCAGGATCCTGCGGGAGCACGAGTTCACACACGTCACTAGAAGAAAAATATGAATAATACAAGTAAAAGTAAAGAGAATAGAGAGAAGTAAGAGAAGTAGAAGGAGACAATCCCCAGGGTGGATGAGGAATAGTGCCATCCAGCCCTGGGGGAAAAAATCAGTGTCCCACACCCAGTGGGGGAGGTCCTGACTAGGAGGGCAAAAAATCTGCAGCTCCGAGTACAGGAGTACGTGCAACAGTACCGCTCCGTTTGCGGTGCTCCCAAATTTATATTAATGAACTTATGTTAATCAGAGTGCATCACCCTTAACGACTATAACAGATAAACAATCAATGAGGGTCGAGCTGATGTGGGTTGATCTACAGCCGGGGGTTCAGGAGGAGAAGAGCA
This sequence comes from Aquarana catesbeiana, assembly GCF_042186555.1. NCBI lineage: Eukaryota > Metazoa > Chordata > Amphibia > Anura > Ranidae > Aquarana > Aquarana catesbeiana. Next base: position 370,257,760 of record NC_133327.1, on the reverse strand, counting down.
AGTGAATGGTGGAGAGGTATTGAGTCTTCTAGATAATGGAAGGAACTCCAAGCTCTCAGGGAAATGTGGTAGAAGGTAATTGGGGAAACTCCAGAGGGTGCGGAAATGGGCAGTCCAGGGGTCAAGCAACTGACAGTTCACGTCTGGGGAGAGGGGGGATCGAGATAATTCACTAGGAAACAGCATAGGCCGCATATAACGCTGAGGACCATCTGAAGGAAGGGGGAGAGGGGAAGGGGGGAAGGAAATCCATGGTGAGTAGACAAAGTCATAGTTCAGGAAGCCCAGGGGAACGTTGAAGGTATCCAAGATCGGTATAGTGGAGAGCTGGTAGAGGGGCAGGATACAATCCGACAGTTTGTATGCAGGGTGGAAGGACATAGGGGATTTACAGAGTTCAACAGTGGAGTAGGTGGAGGAGTCCCCTGAGGTCAAATGAGGTGTGATTTTGGGTGGGCATTAATGCCAAAAGGCTTGGACAGATTTGAAGATGAAGTCTGCACTGGACAGGGTGGATCCGTGGAAATGAGGCCAGTTTCTGTAGCAAATGTTCACCTTCCTGGAACGAGGAAAATCTGAAGGGCTTGTTATGGAGCTCAAACTTCAAACTGAAGGGAAACAGCCACCAGTACTTGATGTTTTTCTGCGTTAGAACCGTCAGGAGAGGTTTAAGCAATCGCCGTTTCAGGATTGTATATAGAGAAATGTCAGCATAGATTTGGACTGGATGGCCCATAATTTGAATTTGCAGGGCGAAGCGCGCTTTCCGCATTTCTTCTTCTTTGATGTTATAGTAGTGTGGTTTAACCACAATGTCTCTGGGCAGACCATCAGGTCGGGGGGGGTCCAAGAGCCTTATGGGCCCGATCGAGCTCCATTTTGTGAGCTCTGACATCAGGAATGAGATTTTTAATGAGGGAGTGCACTGCTTCTGGTATATCCATAACGGTCTCTGAAATTAAGCCTTCTGGACCTGTTTTCAAGGTCATCAATTTTGGCCATGGTATTTTCTAGTTGGTCATGTAAATCTTGGATACGATCGGTATTCCGATTAACCCTGTTCATTGTGGAGTCCACTCTGTTTTCAATAGTTTTAATACGAGAACCTAGCATCTGGAGATCCATTTTAATATCAGTGGTGATCCTGGCTGCAGTCTGTGCTAATCCCCTATCCAGCATTTCTGCGAACCTGACAAACATGAGGGAGATGTCATGGTGCTGGGGGGTGTGAGGCTCTCTGTCCTGGTATGCTACAGTCTGCCCAGGGGATGCTACAGCAGAGGGGGACATCAGCATCTCATCAAGTGTCTGGTTTAAAAGAGACACTGTAGTGGCTGGTGATAAAGGGTCCCATTGAATGTAGTGGTGGGGGCTCTGCCACATACCTCCTCCTGCAGAGAGTCCCGCCATGTAGAGGAGAGAGCGGCCCCTGTGGTAGCTGCCTCATGTATCGGCCGTTCCGCCACCATCTTGGATGTTGCTGGAGTCTCTGAGGAGGCTGTAAACTGTGCTTTCAAGCCTCTTTTTGTCGACCGCACCGGCATAAAGTGTGCCCACAGGCTTCCCCCGTGTCCCAGGGCTGCGGTGCTCTCTCTCGGGTGATGCCGCTCAGTGCTGGAAAATCAGGCGGCCGTCTTGTTCGGCTCCGCGCATGCACCTCCAGAAGTGCCCATTTTGAAGGCTTATATGCAAGTAATTGGCCATACAAGAGGTGGTGGTCCAGGTACTGCCCTGAGGGACATGCATCAATGCAAAATATTTTTTTTTTTAAAACAATAGTTTTTTTTTAGGAGCAGTGATTTAATGATGCTTAAACAGCAACAATAAAAATGAAATATTCCTTTAAATATAGTGCCTGGAGGACCCCCTTAGTCTGCCTGTAAAGTGGTGCATATGTAGCATGGATAGAACATGCTACAGTAAAAATGTATTTTCCTAAAGAATAAAAATGAGTCACATTTAATTTGACTCGCAATTGCAATTGCCATGACTCGGCTATTGAAAAAAAGAAAGAAAAAAATGGCGTGGGGGTCCCCCCAGTCCATACCAGACCCAATTTTAAGGGTAACCCCACGCCAAAAGGTAAAAAAAGGCCTTGGGTCCCCACCCCAAAATCCAAACCAGACCCTTCTCTGAGCACGCAGCCTGGCAAGTCAGTAAAGGGGGGGCAAGCGAGTGCCTTCTTTCCTGAACTATATCAGGCCACATGCCTGCAACATGGTGGCGGTGCTTTGGGGCAGGGGGGGCTCTGCCCCTTCACCCCAAAGCACCTTGTTACCATGTTGATGGGGGCAAGGTTCTCTTCCCCACAACCCTGGGCAGTGGTTGTGGGGGTGTGCGGACAGGGGGCTTATCGGAATCTGGAAGCCCCCTTTAAGAAGAGGGCCCTCAGATCCCGCCCCCCATGTGAATGAGTATGGGGTACATAGGTCCCCTACCCATTCACCAAAAAAGTCTAAAATACTATGATGGATTGATGAAGGATTTACATCAGGGGACAATGTTTTTTATTTTTTTTTAAAAAGTAATTGTCAAAAACTATCTCTGCGTTTTTATAACTTTTTGACACTTTTTTGGTGAATGGATAGGGTTAGTATGTACCCCATACTCATTCACATGGGGGGGTGGGATCTGGGTGCCCCTTCTTAAAGGGGGCTTCCAGATTCTGATAAGCTCCCTGCCCGCAGACCCCCACAACCACAGCCCAGGGTTGTGGGGAAGAGACCCTTGTCCCCATCAAGCACCCATCCCCCCATGTTGTGGGCATGTGGCCTGGTATGCTTGGATAAGGGTCTGGTATGGATCTTGGGAGGGGGGGACCCCATGCCATTTTTTTTACAAAATTTTGGAGTTGGATTTCCCTTAAATTCCAGACCTGAAGGGGGACCCCAAGCTGATTTACTATTTTCTTTTTACCTGCAAATTTTTATTTTTTTTATTCAACTGTCAGTGGGAGGCCCATTGACAGCTGATGACTCATCGGTTGTTAAGCTTTTACTGCACCCTGATTGGGCAAAGCTTTGCCCAATCAGGGCACAAAATGCACTGTGCAGCGCACAATGCATTTCAGGGCATTCGGTTGGGCGAACACCGACTATACACCATGCAAATTTAGGTGTTCCACAAAACAGGGCGCACAGCCAACGTTTGGCCTAAACTCATGCTTGGGCCAAATCGTTTGCCCAACTTTACTGCTGATCTTCTACAGCCTCTTTGCAGTCAATTTCTGTTTACATTCATGCACTGCAGCTATAAGTGCTTGGCATTTTCTCAGTACAGGTTCCCCGGGGGGTGATCTGATGTCTGAAGGTTGAGAGGTGCTGATCTGAGGTTGAATGTTAAAGAATATGTAAACCCAACATTTCATATTTTTGATATGTGCCTACTGTATCATGTAATTGTATGAAAAAGTATCCTATTCTCTTTGTATTGCTTCCTTTGTGTGAAATCCCTGGTGTTCCTGCCAGTCCCTCTGCTTTCCTATTAAAATTGACCAGACTAAGCAGAAGAACACAACGTGGTCAGTTGTCTAGCTATGCTGGAAGCTCAGCCTGCTCACCTCTAATGATCAGACTTGTCCTGACACTCCTCCCCTGCATAGTCTTTCACTGGAAAGGCTGCTTTAATGCAGCAGGGAACGGAGGGAATGTGATCACTAATAAAAAAGGGGGAAAAAATATATTTATAATTTTTTTTATATCTATACATAAATGTTTTGTCCTTCATTTCTGATTTAAACTGAATTGGTCGTTTTGCAAGTTGAGAGGTTACAATTACTTTAATGAGGTCTGAGGTATGAATAATGAAAGGGGCTGATCTGAGGTCTGAATATTGGAAGCAGCTGATCTGAGGTCTAAATGTTGAAAGGAGCTGTTCTGAGGTCTGAAGGTTCTGAGGTCTGAATGTTATCCGGCCGATCTAAGGTTGATTTTGGAGGCTGCACCTAATAGGGTCTAGCTAAGTATTGTTCTAACACTATAAGGCCACATGCACACTGTATTCTCTATGACACCTTTTCTCCTACAGGAGTTTAGCAGCATAAAAATGTGGTAAAAAGCCACGTTTTTACATCCACGTTCAAGCTCATTTATAAGCATTAATGCATCTAGCATTAATGCATTCTGTTTGCCAGAATGTTAATTCTGGCCATTAGAATGTATTGATGCGTAAACGCATATAAACGTGCCTAGCATTAATGTGCTCCCCTCCTGAACATGGCTGCTGTAAACGCCTATAGTGTGTATGGACACATATGGGGTTGATTTACTAACACTAGAGAGTGCAAAATCTGGTACAGCTGTGCATGGTAGTCAATCAGCTGCTAAGTTTAGCTTGTTCAATTAAGGTCATTGTAAAGCCTTAGGCCCCTTTCACACGGCAAGCCCGCTCCGATCCGCCTGTCTGTTTTTCAGGCGGATCCAAGCAGGCCATCCATTGACTCTTACGGGGAGACGGATGTCAGTGGAGATGTGACCGCTGACACCCATCTGCCATCCGATCCGGTAAAAACAGACGTATGGGGATACGTTCGTCATCTGTCTTATCGGATTAAATGAGATCTGTTGAAAAGGGACACACTGTCTGTTTTTGTCCAATCTCTCCATAGGAATCAGTGGCGCTCTGACAGGCCCCTCCCCGCTCAGTGAGCAGAGACGGACCTGTCATCTGCCGGCTCAGCGGAGATCAACGGAGCAATCGCCTGCTGAGCTGGCATACTCTGCTAAACGGATCCACGTCGCGTGAATGAGGTCAATCTATGCTTTCAGGTAAAAAATCTTCTATGATGCAGCTCCCCCCCCCAGACCCCCTCCATTTTCTTACCTGAGCCTGATCCAATCCAGTGATGTGCACAAGCACAGTGGCTCCAGCTGCTGTCGCTCTTCTCATTCAACAGGTTAACAGCAGCACGAGCTATTGGCTCCCACTGCTGTCAATCAAAAGCTTTTGAACGGAAGCGGGGGTGGGGCTGAGTCCCACTGTCTTTGTCAATGGATGCAGAACTGGGACGCAGGAGGGAGCCTGCAACGGCTTTCTGTTGGGGCACCCGATGAAGAGGAGGAGCAAGGAATGCCGGCGGGCCACCCCAGAAGAGACGGATCAGGGCTACACTGTGCAAAACCACAGAGCAGGTAGGTATAAACATGTTCGTTATTTTTATTTTTAAAAAAATCATAGGTTTACAATCACTTTAAGCTTTGACAAAACAAACCTGGAAGCTGATTTGGCTCCGTGCAGAGCTGCACTAGATTTCTCACTCTCCAGTTTTAGTAAATCAACCCCATAGGCCAACGTTGAGGGGTCTTTAGAGGCAGAGAGAAAAAAAAGAAATAAAAAAAGATGTATCTCTGCGCTGTGGTGGGGCAGCAGCTGAATAAGATAAGTAATACATCAAACTTATAAATAATCTTAAGAAAAAGTGTGTAGCGCCAAACGTAAATGAACAGCGATGAGATGAGAATACTGTGTTATAAATGGATAGCACATTAAAGTCCAAAAAAGTGTTACAATTAAAAAAATGCTAAAGTGAAAAATAAATAAATAAATATATATATATATATATATATATATATATATATATATATATATATATGTATATAGTGTCCAATCATGTGGATGGAAATCAACAATAAAAAAACAATATAGTGAAAAATATAGATTTAAATGCGCAGTCCCATGATAGGGTCAGCAATATAAACTTATAGCTGAAAACATAATAGTTCAGTGCAAAGATGTGCACAAAAATTTGGTGGCGACTTGAAAAACGAAGAGGTGATCCAGTACAGTGCTCTAGATTATCCATCGCACCCCTGTAAAATGGACACTCACCAGCAAAGCTGTCTGCTGTTACAGCAGCAAACACGCACTCAGTGTAGATCTGCCATCTGTTGTGGGGAAGGCTGTTCAGCAACTCTCACCATTCAGATGTAGCTGTAGTAAATAAAGGTCACCGGGAGCTAGATGAAGTCTCCATAGTGTAGTATTTATTGGAATTGTAAGTTAAAAGCCAAAATAAAGTGAATCATAAAAACATATGACAATGGGTGCCACTGCCGACTCGGTATCGGACAGTGGCCTGACATCAGCACTAGTGTCTGCTCCCCTAGAAAAAAAAAAGGTCAATTGCCTGAAAAGCAGCGTTTTTTAGATCAAGTGTGCATGAGACCGTAATGATTGGTTATAGTGGTAAAAAATGATTGTGTGTTACTTTCTGCTTAGCACTTTGTTTAATATCTTATTACCTTATTGTTGTCACCAATGAAAGTGACAAGCCTGTGCTTAACTTGTTGCAAGTGGTTCGACTGAATTTTCAGATTGGCTGTTACTGCAATTTCTTAGACACCCAATATTTGATGTACATTTGACAATAGTAGGATTAAGGTTATTTCGCTGTAGGGTAGGATGTCAGCTCTTCTTAGAAAATGAATAAGTTATTACTATGAAGAGGAAAAGCTGAGCAGCAATGTCCAGAAATCTTACTTAAATGAGAAATTCCAGGAATAACTTCAAATTCCTCTTGTCAAAGATGTGTGGTTGATCTCCATGCACACAGTCTCTATAAACTATTCCAGTAAATGCATTACACTATTGTATTACTTAGAGGAAATATTTACCCGTTGGCTGCAGTTGCCAGCTAGACTGATATATATTTCATTTATTCATGCTTTAGTTTTACTTTCTGAAAACATGGGGGTTGATTAACAAAGGGAATTTGCGAGGGAAGTTGCAGTGTGCCAGGGAATTTTCCACAAAGCTTAGTGAATGCAGTGAAGTTGGCAAAGAATACCCGATCGTGTGTAAGGAAAATAAAAAAACTGCATTTTTGCTTGCATGTGATTGGATGATGTAAGTTAGCAGAGCTTCACCTCATTCACTAAGCTCTGAGAAAAATTCCTTTGCAAAGTGAACAGTCTATTTGCTTTTAGTACAGGGGTCCTCAAACTATGGCCCTCTAGTTGTTCAGGAGCTAAAATTCCCATCATGCCTAGTTATGTCTGAATATCAGAGTTTTACAATGCCTCATTTGACATGTAGTTCCGCAACAGCTGAAGGGCCGTAGTTTGAAGATCCCTGCTTCAAACTACTTAGACAAAAATAGGCAATTAACTCTTGCATTCCAGGGGCAGCCCAACTGCAAGGCTAGTTTTACATTTTCTTAAGGGTTTAGCTTTCAATATCACTGCTCATAATGGCAAGCAGTCTCAAAACCCAACTACAGGGAAAAAAAAAAAAAAAAAAAAAAAAAATATATATATATATATATATATATATATATATATATATATATATATATATATATATATTTATTTTTTTTTCCTAGTAGAGTGTGAGAATATGTAAGAACTTATGACAGGTCTTTTTGAAGTGACTACTGCGTCTGTAACAACAGGACCACAAATAAGGGAACAGTAGTCTTCTTATACAGCAATGAAAACATGACAGAGGTTCTAATCCTCCCCACTTAAAAAAAAAAAACACTGTTTTTGCTTTGTCTTTCTCCTCATTGAGAGATTTTACCATCACTTTCCATTCCTGTGGCACCATGTCACCAGGACAGGAGGTGAAGTGTAATTTCCTGATGGTTTCAAACACAACAGTAAGAACGTTACAGGGGTTCTACCCCATGCTTTCTGAAGCTAAACAGTTTTTGACTGAAGTTGGCTTTAAAAACCAAAATTTTGAAATGTGCAATATACCATATTTTCACATTTCAATAAATTATTATTATTATTATACACGATTTATATAGCACCAACAGTTTACGCAGCGCTTTACAATATAGAGGGGGGGCAGCACAATTACAGTACACTTCAATACAGAAGGGACAGGAGGGCCTTGCTCATAGAGCTTACATTCTAAAGGGAGGGGGTGGTGGTACAAAAGGTAATTTACAAAAAAAGGTGTTTACAAAATAAATATTCTATTATCCATTTACTGATGCCATCCTCTCAGTCTCTTTGAGTGTAATGTAGTGTGGAAGATTGTACAGCGTATCTGAGCCAGATCTTCCCTCAAATTCTTCAAAAACTGAAGCTGATTGAGTCCCAAATTGAACTGTGATGCCCTGTGGTCCCCAGAACTCTTTCCATGTACACTAAAGATGTGGAAATGCCAATGGTGATTTGCAATAAAACTGCTGATTTTTGAGACAACAATGTCTCCTGTTGTCAATTGATATTCCTTCAGTAAAGAACTAATACCATCACTCAATAAATTGTACAACTCAAATACTTTCTCCATATTGTTCTGATGTTATCAATGATAAAATATCAAAAATAAAAGAATCAACAGCACAAAATGATTATGCTGATAAGTTATTACCAATTTCCCACATGAAATACATTTTGTGCTGAAGAATAATAGACCAGATAAATCTTCATTTATAATATTGATGCATGTTGGGACTTTTTTTCAGCTTATGACAAGTGAACATTGTAATAAAATACTAAAATGTAGTATTATATAGGATTTATATAGCGCCAACAGTTTGCACTCTGCTTTAAAATTTGAGGGCAGACAGCACAGTTACAATACAATCGAATACAGGATTTGAGGGGCCCAGCTCATTAGAGCTTATGATCTAAAAGAGAGGGTCAAGTGATAAAAAAGGTGATAACTGTGGAGGATGAGCTGATGGAGAAAAGTTTAGTTGTTAGTTGGAGGCAGGATAGGCTTCTCTAAAGAGAAGGGATTGCCTAAAAGTGGAAAGAGTAAGAATTGTCTGACCGATTTGGGTAGGGAGTTTCAGAGGATGGGAAAGGCTCTGGAGAAGTCCTGGAGGCGAACATGGGAAGAGGTGACAAGAGAGCTAGACAGCAGGAGGTCTTGAGAGGAACGAAGAGAACGAGTTGGTTGGTATTTTGAGACTAAGTAAGTGACATAGCTGGGTGAAGAGTTGTGAATGGCTTTGTAAGTTGTTGCTAGTATTTTGAACACCTGGTAAGGTGGATAAGTATTAGGACCAATAAACATATTTGTTTAATAAAAAAACAAACTTTGGTGTACATAGGAACTTTAATTAACATAAAGACATCAAACTACAGTTATCTCCTAGATTGTAAGCTCTCTTGTACCAAATTGTAATGTAATTGTAATATATGCCTTTATTTTGTTAAGCGCTGCGCAAACTGTTGGCGCTATATAAACCTGTATTAATAATAATAATAATAATAATAATAATAATAAAAAAAAAACCTCAGTTGAAAGTTTGAAGGAGAAACTGAGTGTAACAAGTAGATTATTTTTCTTATGTAAACAAAGGATGAACAATATAGAAAAGACGAATCAAGGATTCTCAAACTGAATTTGATTTAGAAGTAGAAAATATATCTGAAACTTGTGAGTAGAGCCTTTTTAGTGTAAAATACTGTATGTTAGGTAAATGGCCTACACCTAAAGCAAGGGCATTAACTAACTTCAGTCAAAGTTGCACAGTTTGTTTATATCTGAAGAAATCTCTTACCTGCATAGGCAGGTTTTTGGTAAGTGTTATTAAATTTTATAAAGCTCCCCTTAGTTTCTCACGTAAAAGGTGGGAACACAATATTTTTAGATGTGAAAAATGTGTTCCCCTACCAAACTATTTACCCAATATACCACTCTATGCCAGATTTTACTTTACAGATTAACTGCCAGTCACCCCCACCATCACGAGAGTGAGCTCTTTCTCTGATTTGAATTCCTGCATGTGCCCTCTGTCCCCTATTGTAGTAGCTCTGAGCTCAGCAATCCTGCGACAGAGGGAATAGGGAACCACGCATGTGCAGGGGGTTTTAGGGCTCTCTTATGTGATGGTTGGATGAGCAGTAAGAGCTGGGAGTATTTTAGCAATATTCTAACAACAAGGTAGAACAGGATGATGCCATCTCTGGAGTTTTTCAGTCAGGCTTCAAGAGGTGCGTAAATGGCCTATACCTATAGTAAGGGCATCATCCAACAATAGTCAAAGCTGAACATTTTATTTTAAACATACCAAATTAACAGTGCTCAGGACCTATGTGTGTGTATATGGCAGTGTTTACCTGTTCCACAAAGGGTCAATAGCAGGATGCCACTTGGAATGATATTAAATCATTTATTTAATTACATAAGCATGAGTAAAAAATTCATGAGAGTTTTAAAAGCAATGAATTGATAATCACAGTAGCAAGCAGCTCCAATGATCATACCCCGTGGCAATGGTGGACGATCAACAGCTCCGCATATGTAATAACCCAATGAGTCAGGGGTCCCTGGAAGGAGTCTCGGAAGCACCGCACCTGGTAGACAAAATGATGGTGAGAAGACAACTTGTCAGCGTAGGGCCGACTGTCCCATTACTCACTGCCAGGATCAGTTCAGTCGGGCTTGATAAGGCGCATGCACACGAAACGTGTTGTCGCGGCAAACAGAAACAGCTTTTGCTGTTAATCTCATTATAAATACAGCTGTTCTTTGAAGCCCTCGGAGGTCTGTTAGAGAACCTTAGTGAATAAACAGCATCATGATGGCAAAGGAACACACCAGACAGGTCAGGGATAAAGTTGTGGATTAGGGGTTAGGTTATAAAAAAATATCCCAAGCTTTGAATATCTCACGGCGCACTGTCCAATCCATCATCCGAAAATGGAAAGAGCAAACCTACCAAGACATGGCCGTCCACCTAAACTGACAGACCGGGCAAGGAGAGCATTAATCAGAGCAGCAGCCAAGAGGCCCATGGTAACCTTGGAGGAGCTGCAGATATCCACAGCTCAGGTGGGAGAATATGTCCACAGGACAACTATTAGTCATGACCTCCACAAATCTGGCCATTATGGAACAGCGGCAAGAAGAAAGACATTGTTGAAAGAAAGCCATGAGAAGTCTTGCTTTCAGTTTGCGAGAAGCCATGTGGGGGACACAGTAAACATGTGGAAGAAGGTGCTTTGGTCAGATGAGACCAAAATTGAACTTTTTGGCCTGAAAGCAAAGCGTTATGTATGGTGGAAAACTAACACTGCAAATCACCCTGAACACACCATGCCCATCGCAAAACATGGTGGTGGCAGCATCATGTTATGGGGATGCTTTTCTTCAGCAGGGACAGGGAAGCTGGTCAGAGTTGATGGGAAGATGGATGGAGCCAAATACAGGGCAATCTTAGAAGAAAACCTGTTATGCCCCGTACACACGGTCGGATTTTCCGATGGAAAATGTACGATCGGAGCGTGTTGTCGGAAATTCCGACCGTGTGTGGGCTCTATCAGACATTTTCCATCGGCTTTTCTGACACACAAAGTTGGAGAGCAGGAGATAAAATTTTCCGACAACAAAATCTTTTGTCGGAAATTCTGATCGTGTGTACACAAATCCGACGGACAAAGTGCCACGCATGCTCAGAATAAATAAAGAGATGAAAGCTATTGGCCACTGCCCCGTTTATAGTCCCGACGTACGTGTTTTACGTCACCGCGTTTAGAACGATCGGATTTTCCGACAACTTTGTGTGACCGTGTGTATGCAAGACAAGTTTGAGCCAACATCCGTCGGAAAAAATCCTAGGATTTTGTTGTCGGAATGTCCGAACAAAGTCCGACCGTGTGTACAGGGCATAAGAGTGTGCAAAAGACTTGAGACTGGGGCGGAGGTTCACCTTCCAGCAGGACAATAACCCTAAACATACAGCCAGAGCTACAATGGAATGGTTTAGATCAAAGCATATTCATGTGTTAGAATGGCCCAGTCAAAGTCCAGACCTAAATCCAATTGAGAATCTGTGGCAAGACTTGAAAATTGCTGTTCACAGACGCTCTCCACACAATCGGACAGAGCTTGAGCTACTTTGCAAAGAAAAATGGGCAAAAACTTCATTCTCTAGATGTGCAAAGCTGGTAGAGACATACCCAAAAAGACTTGCAGCTGTAATTATAGCGAAAGGTGTTTCTACAAAGTCTTGATTTAGGGGGATGAATACAAATGCACGCCACACTTTTCAGATATTTATTTGTAAAAAAAAAATTGAAAACCATTTATCATTTTCCTTCCACTTCACAATTATGTGCCACTTTGTGTCGATCTATCACATAAAATAAAATACATTTACATTTTTGGTTGTAACATGACAAAATGTGGATAATCTTTAGGGGTATGAATACTTTTTTAAGGCACTGTATATGTCTCCGAGACTCGGCTCCCCCCCCCCCCCTCTTTTACTCCCCTCCTTCACTCCCCCCTCTCTGTCTCACCCCCCATCCACCCTTACCCCCTCTTTACCCCCTTTATTTTAATTTGTTTAAATAATTAGTTTATTTGAACAAAAATTGTTTGTGTTTTGATTTTATTTGTTCCCAAAAAAGGCCCACCAAAATCGTGGGCACCAGGCCCATGATGTTCTTAATCTGGCCCTGTTAAGGGTGATTCATCTTTCATTTCTGTAAGTGTTACTAAGAGGTTAAGCACTTAGTTCTTTGGTCTTTTTTTACATTTTGTTTTATTTACTGTTGTTCTTTAACTGCATAGGCAGTTTTTTGATAAAGATGAACTAACCCTTTAAGGAGATGGTTTAAAGATGGTTTGCCAGGAATTTACCACAAGTTCATAATATTAATGCTTAATGCACACTACTATGCTATTTAAAACAAAATGTATATATGTATAGAATTATAATAATATTAGGTAAAGCAGCACTGCTGCACTAACATCAGGAGGTGATGTCATCAAGTTGTCACATGATTCCCAGCACATGTTGAGACAAGCCTGGATTTCACAGTTTGGTGAGTGGTGAGAGATTGGAAACATTCTGCAGGTTTGTGAGATTATGCACTTATATATTTGCTGCTTACAGATTGACACTGAAGTCCACATTATTGCTCAGCAGAATAGCAACTTGGCAGAAAATATATTGGTGGAACAGGTAGCAACCGTAACCCAAATTTTCTGACAGTACACAGTCCTTCTCAGTCTTAGAGCTTTTGAGGTCATTCTCCCACCCCGAAATGTAATTATGAGCCATGTACTTAGTTAGATAATTGAATTGGAAGTAGATAATAAAAGTCAATTTAGAGGGGAGTATGATAGCAAATATGTTCAGGGACAGATGATATCAAGATGGTCAGTAGAAAACGATCATTCCGGGGTAACAAAAAGTCCACTTCCTGGTTCAAAGAACGCGATGATGTCACAAGTAAGGCTCCACCTGACACGTTTTGTCATAAATGACATTGTCCCGGGCTCAAGAACTAGCAAAACCAGCCGCACACCAAGCCTCCTTTTAAAACTAGCCACGACTAGTTGTGCCTCAGATATCTAAAGGAGACTTGGTGTGCAGCCTTGCTCGTAATCTCATTGCGTTCTTCAAACCAGGAAGCAGACTTTTGGTTACCCTGGGATGGTAGTTTTATACAAGCGCTTTATCTTTTACCAAATTTGAGTATTATTCTTCGTTTTTAAATAACTTCTGCTCTACAGTTTCACACTATGTGGGATTTTCTCTTTCTTACATGGATGTGGTCGGTGATACTGAGCTGCAACTGGCTTTAGCTTTACACACGTGACCAGATTGTTTGATGGTATAGCACCTATTTGACCGTTCCCAGAGGAGAGGTGTCCAGTTTTTGAGATTTGGACAACATAGGCATATAAAGTGTGATTGACTCCATACCCATGGTATGGGAGTCCCCTTTATTTGGAAAACGCATTTGTCCCTCCTTTCCAGAGTGATGGTTCACAGGACAAGTGGGTGTTATATGGATTGATATAGTCACATAGTTAGTTTGGTTGAAAAAAGACACAAGTCCATCTGGTTTAAGCAATAAAAGAGAAAAAAAACATACAATTCCATATACACAATCCTATACCCACAGTTGATCCAGAGGAAGGCAAAAAAAAACAGCAAGTCATAATCCAATTTGCTACAGCAGGGGAAACAATTTCATTCTTATCCCCCGAAATAGTTACATAGTTACATAGTTGGTAAGGTTGAATAAAGACACCAGTTCATCCAGTTCAACCTGAGTGAGTGAGGGTGCATGTCTACAATTGTCCCTATCCCTGTACATTGTGTCTGATTAAGATGCTCATCTAATGTGCACGGGTTGAACTCAAATAAAAAAAGACATCTTGCGTTGAGAGAACTCAGGCGATCAGGGGCAGACATAGCTCTGCTACAGGAAACACATTTTAATAAGGGGGATGCCTTCGCCTTCGCATCCAGACAATATCCTCAGGTCTACCAAGCGCTTAACTCCCGCAAACGAGCAGGTGTGGCAATCCTATTTAAGCATGGTTCCCCGTTTAAATGCCTCGAGTCCTTTATTGACCCAAGGGGACACTATATAATTTTGCGGGGCCAGTGGCAAATGCAGGCGGTAACTATTTGTAATATTTATGCCCCTAATACGCATCAGATACACTTCCTATCTAAGGTTTTTTCGCGTTTGTTTAAGTCGCCCAATGAATATTTGATCATCGGTGGCGATTTTAACCTGGCTCATTCAATAGGTCTGGATCGCCACGTGATCAATCCCACAGCTCCTCAGACCCGAGCCGCCCGTGACTCCAAACTATTTCGACAATTAACCAGACGCCATGCTTTATTTGATGCATGGCGGGCACTACACCCAGGAGATAGACAATATACCTTTTTTTCTGCCCCTCACCGTATGCACTCCCGCTTAGACTATTTCTTCGTCAACAATGCTACCCTACGAGCCACAAAGACAGCTCAGATCCTTCCCATCTCTTGGTCAGATCATGCCCCAGTTATTATATCACTAGAGATGGGAACCCCTATCCGTAAACCTAGTAACTGGCAGTTAAATAATTTCTCCTCCAACACACCTCGTCTAGATCGGAACTAGAGACGACTTTACAGAACTACTTCTTAGAAAATAATACCCCCGACGTCTCGCTAACAACTCTCTGGGAGGCCCACAAGGCAGTCCTCAGGGGACGGTGTATCGCGATCTCTTCGGCTATGAAGAAAAATGCGATAGCATCTAAGCTTCAGGCTGAAAGAGAACTTAGAGCCCTAGAACTCCGCCTACAAACTTCGCCATCCATAACTCTCCTTAAAAAAGTGGTTTGTCTCAGAAACACTCTTCGAGATCTGGCATTAGGCCAAGTGGAGAAGGCACTTCTACGGCTAAAACAAACCTATTACGATAAAGGCAATAAAGCCCACTCCCTTCTAGCGCGTAAATTGTCTGAGCGCTCCCATATGTCCACTCCCCACCAAATTAAAGATAAGAAGGGGGCTCTTCTAACACACCCTCAAGACATAGCTCGGGCCTTTGGGGAATTTTACACAACCCTATACAACAACCCTGAGATCCCTCAAGATCCACTTCCTCCCGACTTACATGACCGTATGCGACATTATCTCGAGGAAAGTGGACTTCCCAAACTCCAAGGTGCGGATCTTGTGTTACTTAATGCTCCAATTACGGAGGAAGAGCTAACGGCCACTATAAAAATTTTGCCTACACACAAATCTCCCGGACCGGACGGTCTCTCCTACGAGTACTACAAGACATTTCTCCCGATTCTCCTACCCTACATGTGTAGGATGTTTAACGCTTTTTTTCAGAAAACTACTATTCCCGCGGACATGCAGAGGTCATTCCTCATGTTGGTCCCCAAGCCTGACAAGGACCCCTCAGTATGTGCCAGTTACAGGCCAATCGCACTACTAAACTCTGATCTAAAAATTTTCACTAAACTTCTCTCAATGCGATTGAATCTGATTCTTCCTTCCTTAATACACAAGGATTAGGTGGGCTTTATCCCCCTGCGTCAGGCGGGGGACAACACAAGACGAATTATTGACCTGATAGATGTGGCGAACAGGGAAGGACTAGAGGCGCTGGTTCTTGGTTTGGACGCAGAAAAGGCTTTTGATCGCCTTGGCTGGCCTTTCCTGTTCGCCACGTTGAGCTGTATGGGATTCCGGGGCCCATTTCTGCAAGCTATTAGACATTTGTACACTAATCCCTCATCCCAGGTTAAGACTCCCTTTGCCTTATCGTCGGCTTTTCCGATTGCGAATGGAACTCGTCAGGGATGCCCGCTATCACCGCTATTATTTGCGCTGTGTGTTGAGCCTCTGGCGGCGACCATTCGGAAAAATACGAACATACATGGGATCCCGGTGAGAGGTAGGGAATTTAAGTTGGCACTGTTTGCAGACGATGTTATACTTACCCTGACTCAGCCTAGGATCTCACTTCCCAATCTACACGCTGAACTTGACCTGTACAGATCTCTGTCAGGCTACAAAATAAATGCAGCTAAATCTGAAGCTTTACCTATTAACATCCCGACACAGGAGACCCAACATTTACAATAATGCTTCCCTTATCACTGGAAGACGTCATCCCTAAAATACTTGGGAGTCCAGATTACTCCCTCTTACCCCACCCTATATAGAGCCAACTACCCCCCCTCTTTAAAACTATAAGAGACCTCCTACGAAAATGGAAGGCTCATCATATCTCCTGAACTTGACCTGTACAGATCTCTGTCAGGCTACAAAATAAATGCAGCTAAATCTGAAGCTTTACCTATTAACATCCCGACACAGGAGACCCAACATTTACAATAATGCTTCCCTTATCACTGGAAGACTTCATCCCTAAAATACTTGGGAGTCCAGATTACTCCCTCTTACCCCACCCTATATAGAGCCAACTACCCCCCCTCTTTAAAACTATAAGAGACCTCCTACGAAAATGGAAGGCTCATCATATCTCCCTTTTGGGGAGGGTAGCTTTGGTTAAAATGGTTATCCTACCAAAGCTGCTCTACCTATTCCAAACACTCCCCATTCCAGTTCCGATGGTGGAGCTACGGAAACTTCAGGCGGATATGATACGCTATGTCTGGAATTATAGGAGGCATAGAATATCACAATCGGTCTTGATGGCGTCGCGAATGGACGGCGGGCTGTCCTTCCCTGATATAACTAAATATTATCAAGCTGCCCAACTGCGAGCCCTGGCTTCCTGGTTCACCCAGCGTTCTTATAATAAGTGGACAGAAATAGAAAAACTATGGATGGCACCAGTCCACCCGAATAGTATGCTATGGAATGCGATGGTGAAGGTAGACCCCGCTCAGCTTCTGGGCCCCATGCTCCACCTTAGCTCGCTCTGGCGTAGACTATCACGAGTTCATAAATTATGCTCGGAGAGATCACCCTTACGTCTTTCCTTTACAATCCCAGATTGCCTGCAGGTCTTACACACCAGATGTCCTCCCCGTGGGCGACAAGAGATCTGTTCCATTTTGGTCACTTAGTTCACCCATGCACGCGTAGACTACTTTCCTTTGCAGAACTTCAAAAAAAATTTGACCTCCCACGGTAGGTATTCTATGGATATTTGCAGATTAGACACTATGCTCAATCCATTGCCCCAGACCTACAATTCTCAACTCCAACTACATTTGAGGGCTTGATATTGGAAGGCTCGGCTAGACGTGGGCTAATTTCCGATATATACCGAATACTAAATTCCTACAGCTTCACGGACCAGGGCAAGCACACATACATGCTCCGCTGGGAGAGGTTTTTAGGCGAAGAGATACCAGAAAACACATGGCAGGTGATTTGGTCCCAGGCAGCCAAGAGTTCACTTTGTACACTGTATAAGGAGAATGCGTATAAAATTATTTTTTTCTGGTACATGACGCCTGATGTTCTCCGAGCCATCTACCCTTCCAGTTCGGACAGATGTTGGCGGTGCCACAAAGACAGAGGGACCCTATATCATATCTACTGGTCATGTCCTAAAATAGTTCCGTTCTGGACGGAGACTCAATTACTACTGAGCCGCCTACTGGGGGTGCAGGTACCTAGGGCTCCGAAACTATTTCGTCTTGGGGTGTCTCGATTGCGTATACCCTGACAGTCCAGGAAACTGCTAGGCCATGTACTTACGGCGGGGAGGTGCCTGGTCGCCCTGCACTGGAAAAAACAGACCCCACCCACTCAAACGGACCTCTATACCAGAATAAAAGATATAGAGCTAATGGAAAAAATGACAGCCCAACTATAGGACAGATTGGAGGCGCAGGATAAGGTCTGGGAGGACTGGCACAGGCGAGAAGACCCACCCTAGGCTGGCGGCTGAGCCTCCCCCCCCCTTCCCCCCTTTCCCATCCTATTCCTTCTTCTTTCTTTCTCTTTCTCTTTTCTATCCTTCTCCTTATTGCTAGATTATGTTCAGATTAAAATAGATATACGTTGGTTGACAAATTTAGATGATACGGAATTTGCTACATTACTACTGTACTTAGATGAATATATCCTGCTGTCTACTGACTACCAGTTTAATTGTCCGCCAGATGTACGTTGTTTCTTGCGATTTAAATATCTTTTGTATCTATATATATTTGTAACTAATAAAAACATTTAATTGAAAAAAAAAAGATGCTCATCTATTATTATTATTCATTTAAGGTACCCATATATCACCATCAATTTACGCAGCGCTCCACACATACATCGCACACTCACATTGGTCCCTACCCTCAAGGAGCCCACAATCCACGGTCCCCAACTCACACCCATATACTAGGGCCAATTTTGGACAGAAGCCAATTAACCTACCAGCATGTCTTTGGAGTGCAATCCAATATTTCCTGGGTCAACTGTACCTATAAATGTTAGTACCCATTATGTATTATGTACATTTGGGAAAGAATCCAAGCCTTTTTAACCACTTAAGGACCAAGCCTCTTTCTGAGATTTGTTGTTTACAAGTTAAAAACTGTTTTTTTTTTGCTAGAAAATTACTTAGAACCCCCAAAAATTATACATTTTTTTCTAACACCCTAGAAAATAAAATGGTGGTCATTGCAATACTTTTTGTCCCACTGTATTTGCACAGCGGTCTTAAAAGCGCACTTTTTTGGGGAAAAAATACACTTTTTTTTAATTAAAAAATAAGACAACAGTAAAGTTAGCCCAATTTTTTTTATATTGTGAAAGATAATTTTATGCCAAGTAAATTGATACCCAACATGTCACGCTTCAAAATTGCGCCCGCTCATGGAATGGCAACAAACTTTTACCCTTAAAAATCTCCATAGGCGACGCTTAAAAAATTTTGCATGTTTTAAGTTACAGAGGAGGTCTAGCGTTAGAATTATTGCTCTCGCTCTACCGATCGCCCCGATACCTGACATGTGTGGCTTGAACACCGTTTTCATATGTGGGCACTACTCACGTATGCGTTCGCTTCTGCACGCGAGCTCAGTGGGACAGGGCGCGTTTAAAAAAAAAAAATGTTTTCTCATTTATTTTACCTTTTATTTTTTATTTTTACACTGTTCTTTTTAAAAAAAAATTGTGTCACTTTTATTCCTATTACAAGGAATGTAAAAATCCCTTGTAATAGAAAAAAAGCATATCAGGACCTTTTAAATATGAGATCTGGGGTAAAAAAGATACACTAAGATTTACACTAAAATGCAATAAAAAAAAATAATAAAATTTTGTCATTTGAAAAAAAAAAATGTCCCTTTAAAAGCTATGGGTGGAAGTGACGTTTTGACGTCACTTCCGCCCTGCAATGGTATGGAAATGGGTGGGGGCCATCTTCCCTTCACTCGTCTCCATGCCTAGCAGGAAGAAGGATCCAATCTCCTCTGCCTCTACCGATGGCACTGGTAAGTGGCGGAGGGCACCGGAGCACGGCAGGAGGGGGGCCCCTCTCCTGCCGCCGATAAAAGTGATCTTGCGGCGAATCCACCGCAGAGACCACTATTATCAGAAACCGGACTGCCCGCCGAAGAAAAGGATATCAGGTTTATGGCAGCTAGCTGCTGCCATAACAAAGATATCCCTCTTCAAATTTGGGATGTATATGGGCATGCGGCGGTCCGGAAGTGGTAAAGCAATCTACTGAGCTGGCCAGAACCAGCTCTTGAGGGAGTCTATTCCACATTTTTACAGCTCTTAGGCCCCTTTCACACTTGTGCAACATGTTCTGCGACTTGGGACTGCAAAGTCACAGGACAAGTCGTACCCTATGATTTCCAATGAGTACCGTTCATATCTGTGCGACCTGCACTACTTTGGTCCGACTTTCAGGACTTACAAGTGTGAAAGGGGCCTTACTGTGAAGAAACCTTTCCATATTTGCAGATGAAATCTCTTTTCCTCTAGATGTGCCCCCTTGTCCTCTGTGATGACCTTAGAGTGAATAACTCAACACCAAGTTCACTATATGGACACCTTATGTATTTGTACATGTTGATCACATTCCCCCATAGGTGTCCGTTTATGAAGCAGTGAAATCTATTCACTGCTTCATTCTCCAGCATTCACAGTGAAGATCTTTCTCCTCTGTGTGCCTGTTTATGAAGCAGTGTAGATCGCTTCACCTTTGGAGGAGTGGAGAACGGCCCCTGATACTGGAATCTCGTGAGACTTTACGAGATTACAGTGCCAGAAATTCACAGAAACACAGAGATGTCAGTTTATTAAGCAGTGATAAATTATCACCGCTCAATACATGGACAGACGGCGTGGATTAATGTTAATAAAATAACGAGTCCCCCTATATTATATACATATGTATACACACACACACATTATATATACATGTATATACACACACATTATATATATATACATATACACATTATATATATATATATATATATATATATATATATATATATATATATATATATATGTATACACATAAATATGACATGGGGACATGCTTACAGTATTGGGGGGTCTGAACGAGGCATAAGGAAGTTAAAAATCTTCCTCCTTCCCCCTCAGATCCCCCGGGATTCTCTCTTCACTCCCCGATTCACCACCTCTGGGCTGGTGAATCGTGGAGTGTGAATTCTGACTCAGATCGCCAGTGAAGCGGTGAGATCACCGCTTCATAAACTGGCCGTTAGTGTGTCATTCAATGAGGATTCTCCATGTGTAGAGATAATCGTCAGGAGAACAAGTTCAAACACTTCTCCCCCCGATTATCACTGTTTCATAAACTGTTTATGGACTGTGATCAGTGGCGATCCTTGGGATCACCGCTGATCACTGCTTCATAAACGGACACCTTAAAGCGGGGGTCCACCTATCTATCGTTTTTTTTTTTTTTTTAGTTCATTCACAAACTTTTCTTCTCAGCATTACATACTCACATATTGTGTGTAATATGTCCGCCTGTGTCAGATTTCGTCGGATAGAATAACTTATATTATTCACTGCAGGCGGTTTCCATCTTCATTGTGGGCATTTGAAGCCCACAAGCATTTATTTCCTGGATGTGGTGAATGCTGTGCTCCCAGCATTCACCGCTCGTTCCCGCACATGCTCAGTGGCATCCTGGGAAGCCTGAGACTAGCTCCCAGGAGTCTGGGAGAGGCTAGAAACACGCCTACTCCCACGGGAGGAGAACCAGGAAGTGCAAAGAAGAATAGAAAAATAAAAGGTATATACGGCGATTTAAAATTTTTTAAACGGCATGTCAGCATCTAGGCAAGGAAGAGAATACATACAGATATTGTTCAAAATTTGGGTGGAACCCCGCTTTAATCTCCTCTTCTCAAGAGAGAATAAATTCAGTAAATGTGGTGATATGTGGTGATCTCTACAAGGAAGAGGATCCTTGGTTAATCACTGTGGTGTTATCACCTTGATCTTCACATTTCCTAATTTCATATTTCTTTGCTCATATCTTTAGTTGTTTCACATTTCACTTCAGGCGCTGCACTAATGCTATATTCGTTTAGTTACATGTCAAAATTCGAAATTTTCACAATTTGGAGATTTGGATGCAACGAATTTCAAAAGATGCAAAATAAATTAAAACGAAAACAACAATATCATTTTTGTTTATTTGTTTCATTCAGATGACATGATACAATAGTTTGGGCCTTTTATTAATCTTTGAAGCATCCGAAATAACATAGCAACATAACGAATTATCCAAATTGATTTGGATCTACTCGTTTTTATTCTAGTGAGCGCATCGCAAATACTCTAATAAGATTTTTCAATATTATAAAAAATGCACTACATATAAGATCGAAACATATTGCAATAAATACAGTAAGGTATAAAAGTAAAACAATATGATTCCTACTTATTGTGTTTGGGTTGGTTGGATGGGTGGATCTATCAGAATCTTCAAATCATTACATAACGAATGGATCCGAAATTAATTTAGTTCCAATAATTAGAAAGGATGGGGGTTGGTGCTGCGCTATTCGGGTAAAGTGAGAAAATCCTGCTACAGGTAGCAGTACAAGGTAAATGTTGCAGCCCAGTGAGCAATGAGAGCTGTCAACAGCAGGGTGTGTATACACTACAGTGTGGTATAAGATCATAAAAAACTAGTATTAATAAAGGACCGTCGCAAGTGGGTGTGCAATATCTAAAGCCCATAGAGGACAGTGCAAACAAATGATGTGCAAAACTCAGCAATAAATAAAAACACTATCTGCAAATGCTCACATAATAATCATATACAGTACACTAGTGTGCAGACCTAAACGTACAGTGCAAATGTATAAATGTGCCAAATACAGCAATAAATATGCAAAAAAACGCAATAAATGAAACTTCCTGTGCAAATAATCATAAAATAATATTAAGCAATGTATGCCGTCCTGAACATAAGGTGCAAATAAATGGATGTGCAAAACTCAGCAATAAATAAACCTTTCTGTGTAAAATGTGCAAAATTGCATAAACAGTGCAAGGCGGTGTTTGGCATGCACACTCCAATCACATCACAATCAAACGGTGCCAAAATAATAAGCCCATCAAATGGATCTGAAAAGTCCTAAAAATGTGCACAGGTGAAAAGACTGGAGAATATATAAAGAGTTCAGTAATAATAATCCTTCTTCTTAGAGTAAATAAAGCAGTCCAAAGTTCAAATAGCAAAGTGAGGTGCCTGAAAACAGAGGGAGTGTATCCTCTTCGTGCACAAATCACACAGAAGTGATCAGTGGCCCCTTACCTTGCGGTAATGGGAAAACCGCAGAAAAGTAAATGCTGGTGGGGGGTTGCCTCACCTTGGGATTCCTGGACCAAAGTAGGTACTTTCGCTGTCTTGGTACCTCAGTATAGGTGGAAAAGGTAATAAAAGAACAAAGGGGTACCGGATAGTGTAGTATTTCCAACAAAGATGAGCTTTATTAGAATCATAAGGATGTACTCACATTAAACAGGGGATGATCCCTGATGAAGTCACGTGATTGGTGACGTCACGCGTAGGGACGGGATAGGCACTCGTAGGAGATAGATGTTGCGCTTTACTGTTTAATGTGTGCGCTTTACTGTTTTCACCTATGCACATTTTTAGGACTTTTCAGATCCATTTGATGGACTTATTATTTTGGCACCGTTTGATTGTGATGTGATTGGAGTGTGCATGCCACACACCGCCTTGCACTGTTTATGCGATCTTGCACATTTTCACAGAAAGGTTTATTTATTGCTGAGTTTTGCACATCCATTTATTTGCACCTTATGTTCAGGACGGCATACATTGCTTAATATTATTTTATGATTATTTGCACAGGAAGTTTCATTTATTGCAGTTTTTTGCATATTTATTGCTGTATTTTGCACATTTATACATTTGCACTGTACGTTTAGGTCTGCACACTAGTGTATATGATTATTATGTGAGCATTTGCAGATAGTGTTTTTATTCATTGCTGAGTTTTGCACATCATTTGTTTGTTTCTCACTTTACCTGAATAGCGCAGCACCAACCCCCATCCTTTCTACTTTACGTATGGGTTTTGTTTGACCCCATTCAGTGCATGCAGCTGTTTTATTTGGATCTCTTCCCCACGGTAGCGCAGGAATAACATACACCTAGTTCCAATAATTATTATCCAATAACAATTTTGGATGCAGGGAGATATCGTCTAATCAGCTCATTCCATTTCTCTTAGTGGGTTGGACTAGCAGGGATTACTCAGAGGGCATATGTAATCTCCGGCAATAACGAATTAAAGTGGTTCTAAAGGCAGAAGTTTTTTTTTATCTTAATTCATTCTATGCATTAAGATAAAAAGCATTCCGTGTGCAGCAGCCCCCCTAATACTTACCTGAGCCCCATCTCGATCCAGCGATGTTGACTCTTGCTCCGGATTGGCTGAGAAACAGCAGCGGCACCATTGGCTCCCACTGCTGTCAATCAAAATCAGTTAGTCAGTGAGGAGAGAGTGGGGGCGGGCCAAACCATGGCTCAATGTCTGAATAGACACACAGAGCTGCGACTTGGCTCGAGTGCCCCCATAGCAAGCTGCTTGCTGTGGGGGCACTTAACAGGAGGGAGGGGCCAGGAGCGCCAAAGAGGAACCTGAGAGAGGAGGATTCAGGCTGCTCTGTGCAAAGCCACTGCACATTGCAGGTAAGTATAACATGTTTGTTATTTTTAAAGAAAAAAAAGTGAGACTTTAGTATCACTTTAACTGCTTGCCAACCAGCTCACGCTGATATACGTCGGCAGAACTAACGTACCTGTATGTTACCCTTTAAGAAGCGGCTTGCGGACACACGTCCGCCCCCCGCGAGCTACATGAGTGTGATCGCGGGTCCCGCGGACTCGATGTTCGCTGGGATACCCGCGATCGTCTCACGGAGAGTAAGGATGGGGAAATGCTGATGTAAACAAGCATTTCCCCATTCTGTCTAGTGACACTGACACTGTGACACTGACGTGTCACACATAGCCCATCCCCCCACAGTCAAAATCACTCCCTAGGACACACTTAACCCCTACAGCGCTCCCTAGTGCTTAACCCCCTTCACTGCCAGTCCCATTTACACAGTAATCAATGCATTTTTAATCGCACTGATCGCTGTATAAATGTGAATGGTTCCAAAATAGCGCCAAAAGTGTCTTATCTGTCCGCCATAATGTCATAGTCACGATATAAAACTCGCTGATCGCCGCTATTACTAGTAAAAGAAAATTATAAATAAAAATGCCATAAAACTATCCCCAATTTTGTAGACGTTATAACTTTTGCGCAAACCAATCAATAAACGCTTATTGCAAATTTTTTTACCAGAAATATGTAGAAGAATACGTATCGGCCTAAACTGAGGAAAAAAAATATTTTTTATAGATTTTTTGGGGATATTTATTATAGCAAAAAGTAAAAAATATAGCGTTTTTTTTTTCAAAATTTTTTTGTTTATAGCGCAAAAACTAAAAACCACAGAGGTTTTTAGTTTTGATTTGATTTGGTGATTTGGTGATCAAATACCACCAAAAGAAAGCTTTATTTGTGGGGAAAAAAGGACATCAATTTTGTTTGGGAGCCACGTCGCACGACCGCACAATTGTCAGTTAAAGCGACGCAGTGCCGAATCGCAAAAAGTGCTCTGGTCTTTTGCCAGCCAAATGGTCCGGGGCTTAAGTGGTTAACATGTTATAACAAATATAATCAATCTTCCGAAATAACTTCCAAAAATATGAATCGATTCAGAACAACAAATGCACCAAACAAATCCAAATATAGGAAACAAATTCTGAAAACAAATCATTTTAACATAACGAAAATGATTAAATTAAATGATTTACTTAACAAAATTTTCCGAAACTAAATTAAACAAAACAAATTTTCCTTTGTGACCATCTCTAGATTGGAGATACATTACATGAGACTGCTAGAAATCACTGCGATAACTGGGCTCTAAAGAAACACAGATTAGTGGCTGCAGGGGCCCTGAGGGCTGCACACAATGTGCCAAAGGGCCACAGGTTGTGCCCCAGGGCTCTAGAGGAAAGATGCCCGTATACAGTAACTGACCAGTCATTCTAGTAGGTAGAGCTGTTCTGGTAAAAACGTTGCGTTGCTGTTCCAGATTGAAAAAAAAAAAAAAAATTTCATGAAAAAAATAATTATTTCTGTAGCAGGGATATGAACTTCAAATATAGACAGAATCAGATGTCCTGACTATACCTGAAAAACTTGAATATACACTAAAGTAAAAGAAGGGTGGCAATTGAAGAAATCTCGGTTTTATAAAGTAAACAGAACCAATGTGAGAGTAATCAATGTGAATGCACCAGAAAGATCAACTGATTGACTCTGTGTGGATTTTCATGGCTCATTTATGGTTCCTCTTCAAACAGCTTAAGGTAATATCAACACCAAATGTCTACAGATGGAAAGGAAAACACAGTGATGCTGCATGTTGTGCTAGAACAGATGCTGATTTGCATAGCACAACCCGTTCAACCATCAGGCACTAGATGATCGTAGAGTGTACACTGCATAATTGTGAAAACATTCTTCTGCATGGGTGCAGCTCCCTAAATGTACTAATCATCCAAACTGTACTGTGTGATACTAAGAAGACGTAAAATGTAAACAGTAATGTTTAGCTAGTATAATACACAGAAATAATGTCAATATATATTTAATGTTACCAAGATAAGGGTATACTTTTGTTTGCATCTCAACACCATTTGTAATAAACACAACAATATGACCAAAAGAAGGCTGCACGTAGTTATACAGTGTAGATATGGGCCTCTGACTGAGCTTGGTCCCTATGACCTTCACACTTGGGGGGTTTTCCGGTGTAGCCAGGTGCTGGGCTACAGCAATTTGGAGGAGACATTTATTCTTCTCTCCCTCTAATGAGATACTGATGTTATGCTGCACCATTCTCCACAAGCCAGCAGGGGATAGCTAAATCCAAGCAAGCCCATAGACTTCTATGCAGAGCGCTGAGAATACTGGGAATCAGTGGCGGAGGTATAGGGGTTGCTAAGTTCGCCATGGCGACCGGGGCCATGCTGCAAGGGGCCCTTGAGGGCCCCCTGTATACCTCAATAGGAGGAGCGGCAAGGGTGGCTGAGACCGAGCTCCCTGATTGTCAGCTGAACTGTAATCGGCACTGCAGGGAGCTGGTCACACTGATTAGACCTAAAGTGAAAGCACAGTGTGTGCTGTGCTCTTTGTCTCCCTCTACAGTGCAGTACTCGACAGGAAGAGATAAGGTAAAGGTCTGCCGTTTTTTAAAAAGGCTGTCTGTATGTATGTGTGTTTATATGTGTGTCCATGTATATGTATGTGTAGCGCTGGTAGATTTGCGATCTACCATATGTTAGGTAAATTTAGTAATTTGTTCGTTAGGAAGGTTAGGTTTGCCTCTGTTCCAGCTTGGCTGACGTTGTGTGTGTTTCCAGACTGACCGGTGGGTGTCACTGTTATCACTGGTCGGTGTTGGAAAGGCAACGTGTCGAAGCGTATGGATGCTCTTCTGTCCCGGAGACAACTCGGTGGAGGTGGTCCTCCGAGTTGCATTCTGGGCGAGGGTATTTATGGGACAGACGCCATATTGTGGGGTTAGTTTTTTACAGCCACCTGCTGGCCCTCCTGGCCGACAGGTATGCGTTAGAGAGCAATCTCGTGGTCCTCCGTTCCGGAGGCCCATGTCACTGGGGTGCATGGGTGGGCCCAGAAGCTTGTCTGGGGCCTACCACAGCAGCCGAGGAATGGTCCTGAGCTGTCTTTCCAGGGTGAAGAAGCTGGACAACCGAGGAGATCCCAGGGGAGGACCCGTCATGGAAGGATCATGCAGCGTGCTGGTCTGGAGAGGGGCCTAGTGACTCAGTTGGAGGATGTATCCTAAAGTAACTATACAGCATAGTGTTGCCAGGTTGGCTTAAAGGTTCAAGCATTGTGACTGACGTTCATTGCAAAACCAATACATCCTGTGGCAGAGGATCGTACAGGTTTATCCCAAACAAGTCTGTGGCAGAGACTTTTGTTCGTGCTACGTACTGGTTGCTAGGCTAGTGAGAGAGGCCTATCCAGGCGAGCAAAGAGTGTGTCCCACGAGGGGAGCGCATTCTATTGTAATATCCAAATTCTACCAGGACATTTGTCAAGAATCTTACAAGAAGATATTTGAGTTTCTTCTGCAGTTTCCCTTCTGCCTCTTTCCTGCTACTTCCTTTGTAAATTGTTTAATAAAGCATTGAAAACGTACTCCAGTGTTGGTGCGTGTATCGTCCAGAGGTAAACTCAATGGAACCCTAGACCCGGTGCCGGTAAAACAGAGGGAAGGAGAGTGAAGGTAACAAGCCCGCTTAAACCAGCAGCTCCACCGAGAGTTAGTGCTACATATGTGTGTTTATATGTATGTGTCTGTGTGCATGTATGTATGTATGTGTCTGTGTGCATGTATGTATTATGTGTGTGTGCATGTATGTATGTATTAGGCATGTGTGGTTATATGTGTATGTATTTATGTGCATTTATGTGTGTGTATGTGTATATGTATGTATGTATATGCATGTTTTATGTATGTGTGTTTATATGTGTGCATGTATTTATGTGTGTGTGTATGTATGTGTGTGTGTGTGTGCATGTATGTATGTTTATATGTGTATGTATGTGTGTGTATGTATGTATGTGCATTTATGTGTGTGTGCATGTATGTATGTATGTTTATATGCATGTATATACATGTATGTATTATGTATGTGTGTTTATATGTGTGTGTGTGCATATATGTATGTATGTGTGCGTGTATTTATGTGTGTGTGTGTGTGTGCATGTATGTATTATGTATGTGTGTGTGCATGTATGTGTGTGTATGTATGTATGTATGTATGTGCGTGCATGTATGTATGTATGTATGTGTTTATGTGTGTTCATGGATGTGCATGCATGTATGTGTGTGTGCATGTATGTGTGTGTGCATGTATGTATGTATTATGTTTATATGTGTGAGTGTGTGTGTGTATGTATGTGCATGCATATATGTGTGTGTGCGCATGTATGTATGTATGTATGTACGTATGCATATGTGCATGTATGTATGTGTGTGCATGTATGTGTGTGTGCATGTGTGTGTATATGTGCATTTATATATATGTGTGTGTGTGTGTGTGTGTGTGTGTGTGTGTATGTATGTATATATATATATATATATATATATATATATATATATATATATATAATGTGTGTTTACATGTATGTATGCACATTTTATATATGCGCTTTTAATCCTGACCCCCTTTATGTGTACAATCAGAACTTTTTTTTTTCTAGCTTGTTCATAGTACCAGCAAAGAAATGCTGTTCCTCTGAAAAGCAATCCATGCTCATATCACTTTTCAGAGACAATTGACAGCTAGTTAAGAGGCAATATGTTGCCTCCTGACCGCCTGTTTTAACCCCTTAAATGCATCATCACTATGCTGCAACTGCATGCAATGCACACAGTTGCGGAGTGGTTGCAGTGCAGCCCCATTCACCTAGGGGCATACTTCAAGGGTGCTCTGACTGGAAAAAGATTGAGAAACACTGGCATAGAGGAACCGATCTCTCCATTTTCCTCCTGCAGCCGCTGAATGCCAGCGGGAGGAAGAGAAGGAGAAGCGGGAGGGGGGATGGAGAAATCGGTTCCTTTATATGCAGCCACCCACTTGCGGCCGGCCCTTTTGTTCCGCCACTGGGCTCGGAGGAAAGGGCCCTGTCTGGGGGTCAGGGAGGCCCTTCATGGTTTCTTGAATCAGGGCCCTGAAAGTTCTAGTTATGTCACTGCTGAGAATTGTAGTTTGAAACGGCAGACATACAATGGGAAGAATGGACTCCTTACAATACAAATTCCAATAGGCACTAATAGGCAGTAGGAGTGGAGAGATGATTTTTATTGAAATGCCCAGGACAGCTCCTCCTCCTGACATGGAGGGAGTAGAGAGAGAGCACCTCTGTCTTAATATTCATTTGCCAACGGAAGACCATATAAGTGGAAATCTGAGCCTGAGACTGGGCAAGAAGACACTGTGCCGCCCTATCCACATCAAAGCACCTGTACCGCTGCAACAAGGAGACTTGAGCGTCCACTCACCCTCAACTTCCCACTTCAGACCTGGAGGCTTTCAGGGAGAGACCAAATGGGTTCTCCCCCTTTTACAGCGAGAGATCACTGCAGAATCCCAGGGACTGGTGAGAGGGCTATTTGCCCATAGCTGATATTGCTAGCAGGGACTAAGCCACTGGGAACAGGACAACCAGTGTACCCAATCCATACTGCACTCTATACCGCACTCATTCTAAACATAGACTGCATCTATACCAACCCTATACCACATTATACTGAACTGTCATTAAGAATGTAAACTAACTCTGTGTATGAGGCTCCCCCCCAAATCTGAAGTTACCAAGGCCCCCCCAAGGTCTAAATCTGACCCTGACTGTTTATGTTTGTAGCACCCTCTAGTGTGCTAGATTGGTGTTGGGGCTGGGCTCAACCCTTCCTTCTCTGAGCTGGCCGCTCAGCTGTCGGCTAATTGCCAGCTCCTATCTCTCCACAGTGACTCATAGTTACATAGTTAGTCAGGTTGAAAAAAGACACAAGTCCATCTAGTTCAACCATAAAAAAAAGAAAAAAAAATCACCTGTTGATGATATCCTGCTCATCAGTCCTGCCTACTTAAGCCGTCCAGCCCAGATGATCTCTGCCTTCGCCTTGGTCAACATCACAGAGACTCCTGCGTTCCTGTTAAAGACTTGCTTGGCTGACATTCCTTCTGGCTCCAGATCCTGCTTGTTGTTCCACTACGCTGATCCCTGGCTCCCCGACTTTCTGGCTTGTCTGACTATCCGTTCCGGTTATCGAACTTAGGCTATGTTTTGACTATGTTTGTTCTATTTACTTTTATTATTTAACAAGTGTGATTTAACTGTACTTCTGTCTCGGTCTGATTCATTGTTTCTGACACTAGGCAAAGGCCTTGAATTCAGAAGATGCAGTCAATCCACTTGTTGGTAATATTTTTTCCAGATTGAATGAGCAGAATCACCGCATGGATTAGTTTGCCATGGCGTTACAAATGCTTCTGAATCGCACGGCTCACCTGGAATCTCCCACTGTGGCTGCACCGGTACAGCCTGCGTTGCAGGCCATCCCTGCTGCTGTCTCTGTGCAGGCACCCGTCTCGAGTATTACCTCTGTAAGAGGTATGTCTGGTTCCGTCTCAGTCTGATTCATGGTTTCTGACAATTGGATGTACATAGTAGTGTGGGAAAATTTCACCTGGCTGAGAGCCAGGCCTGGGTTGAATCTGGGTCAGGGCTGAGTGACTCAAGGAGGCTGGAAAACTCAGAAAGCAGCATCTCTGGTCACTCCCCCGGCTTTCTGGAACCTTGGAGAAGCTTCCAGAAGTAGAGGGTGGAGTCTAAGAGGAGCTGCTTGGAGTATTGATGAGGACCCCAGCCAATCTCCAGCAAAATGGGCTAGCATAAATACTCATTGGTCAGTCCAGCAGGGGCAGTCTGGTGGAAGATGGAGAAGGAGTTCTGAGGAGGCTGTAAGGTGCGCTTGATTATGTCCCCCAGTCTAGGGGGTGACCTCGGGTTCTAGAGGAACCCTCTAAAACACACGGAGGATTCCTTCATGGAGGCATGGGAGCAAGGAAGAGGACAGCAGGAGCAGGAGTTCTCCTGAGAAGTCAGCCGGGTGGGCTGGTGAGTGAGCAGTCTAGGAGGACTGTAGAGAGAAAGTGTCAGTCTGAGAGGAATATGGAGAAGTAGCCAGGAGGGCTATTAAAGGGGCAGCTGCAACAAGGCGGGCTGGCAGTGCCTGAAGAGGTGGTGCCGGGAACAGTAGCCACAGGAGCGATTGAGCTGGGCACTGTAGTTTTGCTACGCATTTAAAGAGGCCTTGGGTTCCTGCCTATAAAAGGCTTTTGCTCTAAATCTGACTGAGTGCTTTGTCAGATCAGCAAACAGCGTGCCAGCTTGAATTCTGCAAGCAAGTGTGCTGGAGGAAGTGAGGAGTGTATATAGACTGTGTATAGGAGAAGTTGTCTCTGAAGTTGTTTGAAGTCAATTGTGCATTCCACAATTTTCCCAATCCCTATTCAAGTTATATCCCCTCAATAACACAAAAAAACAAAGTACTGGACTGTTTCCTGACTCTAAAGTGACTGTGAAAATTGGGTGTGCAGGGTGGGGGATCCCATTTCACCTATGGCCCCTTAGGGGATGTGTTACATGTTGATCTGCATACCAAATATCATCGTATGCCTAATCTTTACTGTTAATCATGTTTTATGCTAAATTGTGGTATTACTATTGTTAATCCATTTTATGCTTGCCTAGTTACCAACCATATTGGGTGACGATATAACCACCTCAATACAGGGCACTTTCACCCCCTTCCTGCCCAAGCCATTTTTCAGTTTTCAGCGCTGTCGCACTTTGAATGACAATTGCACGGTCATGCTAAACTGCATCCTAATTAAATTTTTATCATTTTTTCCCCACAAATAGAGCTTTCTTTTGGTGGTATTTGATCACCTCTGTGGTTTTTATTTATTGCGCTATAAACAAAAGAAGAGCGTCAATTTTGAAAAAACACAATATTTTTTACTTTTTGCTATAATAAATATCCAATTTTTTTTTAAACAAATTTTTTCCTCAGTTTAGGCCGATATGTATTCTTCTACATATTTTTGGTAAAAAAAAAATCGCAATAAGCGTATATTGATTGATTTGCGCAAAAGTTATAGCGTCTACAAAATAGGGGATATATTTAAAGCATTTTTATTTATTTATTAATTTTTTACTAGTAATGGCAGCGATCTGCGATTTTTATTGTGACTGCGATATTGCAGCGGACATATCGGACACTTTTGACACATTTTTGGGACCATTCACATTTATACAGCGATCCATGCTATAAAAATGCATTGATTACTGTGTAAATGTAACTGACAGGGAAGGGGTTAACACTAGGGGGCGATCGAGGGGTTAATGTGTGTCCTAGGGAGATGATTCTAACTGTGGGGGGAGGGGACCGACTGGGGGAGGTGACCGATCGGTGTCCCTATGTACAAGGGACACACCATCGGTCTCCTCTCTGACAGGACGTGGATCTGTGTGTTTACACACACAGATCTACGGTCCTGCTCTGTTACCTGGCAATCGCGGGTGCCCGGCGGTCATCGCGGCCGCCGAGCACGCGCAGCGGGTCCCGAGCGACGCATCGGGCACGCGCGCGCGCCCCCTAGTGGCTCGGGAGGGCGATCACGTCATATGACGTCCGCCCAGAACAAGAGCTGCCTCGTCCCGCCATCATATGACGATGGGCGGTAGCCTAGTGGTTAAAGGGGTTGTAAACCCTTGTGTTTAATGAATCCTATGCATTAAGGTGAAAAAACTTCTGGCAGTGACCGGCCCCCCAGCCCCCCCGTTTTACGTACCTGAGCCCCATAATTCCCTCAGCAGAAACACGCTCTCCCTCTCTGCACGGGGTCCCGGCTCTTGATTAGATAGATTGATAGCAGCGCAGCCATTTGCTCTCGCTGCTGTCAATCAAATCCAATGACGCAGGTGTCGGGGGGGCGGGGCCGAGTCTAGCATTCGTGTCTATAGACAAAAATGCTGGACTCGGGAACAGGCCCGCATGGTAACCCCCTGGGAGAGCGCTTCTCCTAGGGGGTTATCTGATGCAAGAAGGAGCCGCAAGAGCTGCCGAGGGACCCCAGAAAAGGAGGATCGAGGCCACTCTGTGTAAAATGAGCTGCACAGTGAATGTAAGTATGACATGTTTAAAAAAATAAAACAAAAAGGTTTACAATCACTGTAAGTTTGACTTTTCTACCTGGTTTGTTGCCTGTATTTGTTGATATAGCACTACTATTGGATACTAAGTATTATTTTCAGTGATTTTGTGTGCTATTTTGTACACTCAACCTACTGTGTCAGAGGGGCTGAGGTTCTTGAGAAGGTTGAGGCAAAAAACAGAGGACCCATCTTACCTAGCAGCTCCTACAGGGGTATAACTACATAACTACACAGGTATTACCGCTCCTGGTGATATATTTTGCTTCACCTGTGTGTCTAGTTTCCATCGGCTCCGGCAAGGACCAAAGTAGAAGAAATATTGAAGAGATACCTCAGTTCAGGAAAACAGGATCTGTCTGTATGCCTAGACTATGACCACCTAGAAAAAATAGTGCCATTCAAGAGCCTCCCACTCATCCTTTCGTCGGTTCTCCTCCCTTAGAGGGTCTCAGGCCCTCCAGGAGTATGTTTCACTCCATAGAACAAACGCAACAATAAACTTAATGGCACACTCCACCCAGATCAGCCACATTCGCCGGTGAACTCACAGAGCCTTCAGCTACAGTCCTCCCATTGTGGCCATGCCTCCTTAATGAGTTTCACTGTGATTGGGCTTAGTAGAAAAATGGACGAATCTTGGATATAAGCTGTGTGACTTTGTTGAAAACATTATTAGACCCTATTGTCTTTTCATTTTACAAACCGATAACTTTTTTTTTTTTTTTACATTTGCTGTATTTTAAATCTAATTTCTGGATTGGTTTGTAAAGTACTTTGTTTTTGAAAGTGCTAAATAAGGTTTTTATTATTACTATTATTAATAATATTATTAGCCATGTTTTGTACTTCCTGTGCTTTTGTGCTGTTTATGGACTAATTTTGCTTAAGCTTCCTTAACACCATATCAAAAGTCCTTGCAGTCAAAAGGTCTGCAGTCTGTTGCAGCCAATCAGGTTCCAAGTTACTTTTTAGGTATCAATTGTAAAATGATTGTTTGGTTTATTAAAATGAGGCCTTATATTTTTTGCATTAGCATTTATTAGATACTGTATTGCATGATAATGTAGAGCATGAAAAATTAGGTTTCTATGTCACGAGTATTACATCTAACTATTTGTATATAGTAATTCAGGCTAAAGCAGTTTATACCATTATTAGTGACAGTATGTTGCCCTTGCTAAATGACAGACTGACTCCTCTCACTTTTCTATGCCCAGTACATTCACAAATGAGTGCGTGTAAAAATTGGAAAGCTCTGAAGCAAAGAATATTTTGAAGTACTTATCATGCTGTGCTTTACGAAAATGCTATTGAGCGCAAGTTTTATTGAAAATTGTCATTTTAATAAACAGTGCAGATTAACTCTGTGCTCTGTTGCATCAATCCTCGTCTTAAGTATATCTGTAAACTCACTCCAGAGGAGACACGGTTTGCGTATTTCAAAATGTGGCTTTCAGGTGTATTGTAGTAATCTGCTCAGTGTCTTGACATAGCAGCTGACGTACAAGCTCCTATGTAGCACAATTAGCGAGGGAACGGGCCACAATGTAATGACAGCAGGGTGTATGCAAATCTCATCATCTTGGCCTAAGTTTTCATTTTCTCTAGCGTGGCCCACACATTAATAACCGTCAACATGCATTTTACATTAAGCCTTCAAGTAGAATGAAGGATCCCACTAAATGAGGATGGTGGGGAAGGAGTACAACGTTTTGGCCAAAGGGCATTGCAATGACATAAGGCAATAAAGTCAAGGAATATGAATAGGTTCATAAGTGAGTTCTACTGGTATAAGATGGATGTCGATCAATAAATAGTCCCTCCAGGACATATTTTCTCATGAACTTTA
The DNA here is from genome assembly GCF_042186555.1 of Aquarana catesbeiana. Classification (NCBI taxonomy): domain Eukaryota; kingdom Metazoa; phylum Chordata; class Amphibia; order Anura; family Ranidae; genus Aquarana; species Aquarana catesbeiana. Next base: position 370,222,362 of record NC_133327.1, on the reverse strand, counting down.
AAAGATATTATTCCCAGAACTATGAAGAATTCATAGAAATTCCTAATGCAACAGCATGGAGAAAACATCACATTTTAAAACAAGTATAATTAAGAAAAGGAAATTCTAACATGCTATATAGGATTACATACCCATGCTTTAAGGGTACAGTAATAGGATTCGAGCAGAGCTTGATTCTGTATACAGTACCTAATACTGTATATTGAAGGGGTATAACATATAATAATGTAGCCCTGACAAATTTTTGCTCAGGCGCATATTTGTAAATTTAGTGGGTTATCTGTTCTGTACATAGTTCAGAGTTAATCTATTGGTAAATTAGCCTCTGTTCCAGCATTGGCTGTGTTGCGTGCAGTTCCACATTGTTGCCTGTAGGTGTTGTTGTCACCATAGGTCAGTGTTGAAAAGCGACAAGCTAAAGTGTATTGAGTGCTCTTCTTGCCCAGAGGTAACTTGGCAGAGGTGGTCCACTGCTATGCATTCTGGGAGAGAGTACTTAAGGGACAGACGCCATTGTTCTTTCTCTTTCACCTGCTGGCCCTCCTGGCCTAAAGGTATGTGACGGGGAGTTCTACCTCGTGGCCCTCCAGGCTGGAGGGCTGTGATGCTGCAGCCCTGCAAGTATGGCCAGAAGCCTGTCTGGGGCCTACTGCTGCGGGGATGGTCCTGACAATTGAGAAGACCCAGGGGAGGACCCCTCTTTTGGAGAGGACCATGCGGAATGGTGGTGTCTCAAGAGGGGCCTGGTGACTCAATTGGAGGACGCATCTTAACCTAATCTATCGCACAAGTACTGCCGGGTCGGCTTAAAGGTTCTGGTACTGTGTTGCAGTTAATCTAAAACTACTACTACATCCTGTGGCAGAGGATCGTACAGTAAAATTGTTCTTTTCAAGTCTGTGGCAAAGACTTTTTGTTCATGCTATGCTCCGGCTGCTAGGTCAGTGAGAGAGACCTATTCGGGTGAGCAAAGATTTAATCCTGGACTGTAGGTATATTCATCCCCAAGAGTTCAAATTCCTCAGTGTCCTAAAGAAAAGGTATTTGAACTTTCCCTGCAACTCTTCTTCTACCTCTTTCCTGCTTCTTCTTCAAGTTACTTCCTATTAAAGCATTGAAAAAGTACTAAAGTGACTGGTGCCTACATTGTCAGATACAAAGCTCAACATGGACTTAAAGTTCTGGTATTGGTGAAACTACGGGTAAAGAGGTGATGGTAACAGCCAGATATAAACCAGCAGCTCCTTCAGGGGTTAGTGCTACATAATCTAACAGATATTGGGTATACATTGTCAAACAGGGGCAGTCAGTGTTATGAAAAACAACACCCAAAGCAGAAAGCTTCACGCAATTTTAAGCAAATGAGCCTGCTTGTGACCCTGACCTTTGGCATGTTCTATGTTTCTCCTTGTCTGCTAGTCGCCCCGACCTTTGGCTTATTCCCTTACTATGTTTGTCCTCCTGCAGCATACTGTGGGCATGAGCTGGGAAACCCTGGGGGTCGCGACCTGGAGCCAGTTGCAGCCCAGTCCATGCTCACCATTGGACGCTGTTGGCTCTTAGACTCCTCACCCTGGAGAATCTTATGCTCTAGCCCCTGTGGGATCCGTGTTGATGTTCCAGCGGACCTGCCTTCCTTAATCGCCTAGACTCCCATCCGTAGCAGTCAGCCGTAGGGTCCCCAACGGTATGCATCTGTCACCTGGCCTCAGGTGACATGACAGAAGCGTCAGCAACACGTTGTCCAGCACCAGGAAATTGTAACCTCACAGGGTCTGGAAATGCATTGCACAAACCTTTCTTCAAGGCCTCCTGAAGATGTTTCATCCTCTGCTCCCTCTGCAAAGGCAAGGTGAGTTCTGCAACCTTACCCTTGTAACGTGGATCAAGAAGGGTTGCCAGCCAGTAACGATTGCTTCTCTTTGATACCACAAATCCTAGGGTACGCTGCATGGCCTCCCTGATTCTGCGAAGCCTGCAAAAGTTTGCAGAGGCATTCGATTCGAGCCCTCTGGGTCACTAAGGATCACATGATCCGTAACAACCTCCTCCCAGCCACGTACAACTTCTTGGGTTTCTGGGGACTGAAAACCATCCCACACACATAGGTTGGACTTGATGGACTTGTGTCTTTTTTCAACCTCACCTACTATGTAACTATGTAACTCATGCACCGCATGGAATCTTTTTGCCTGAGTTCTTGCGTAGCCCCTTGAATGCTTATGGAGCACCGCTGGTTCAGAGAACAAATCTGCAGAAGATGCCATAGAGGAAGAAGAAGAGGAAGGAGTGGAGGAGAGAGCTGTGGCAGAATCACCGCTAGTAATTTTTGAGGCGTGGTGGCGGAACAAGCTCCAACAATACTGAACCATGTCCTGTATCCTTCTCAGCTGTCAGCAGAGTTACCCAGTGTGCCGTGAAGGAAAGGTAACATCCCTGCCCATGCCTGCTAGACCATGAGTCTGCGGTAATATACACCTTACTGCTGACCGCCCTGTCCAACAAGACAAAAGACATTGCCTTCCACATGCCGGTAGAGAGTATACAAACAATGGGATCCAAACCTCATTGTTTTACACATACTCACTTCAAAGGATCCCATGCTGGGATATGCAATGAAGGGAGGCCAACCCGTAATCAATACTTAGCTTCCCGGGAAAATTCAAGTTAAGCTCCTGCACAAGGATTTGCATTAAAAGGGGCTGACTAATGCAAAGTATAGGGATTGGAGATGTAACCAGTCCTTAACCAGGAATAGGGAAGCTCACCAATCAGAGCCACGCTATGCCAACCAATGAGGCATCAGCAGGTAGTGATATACACAGTGTAGATGGGAGGGAAACACATACTTTTATGGGAGAGCAACCATCACAATGGAACCTTGGTGCAAAGGGTAATTATGGGAAAGGTCTGCATTTTACTTGGAACTAAATATGTTTGCAGATTAATGTTTTCAGGAATATTCTCTGTATTCCTTCATGTAATTCTCTTATTTTAACCTAATATTTTCTTCTTTGGTGTAGACTATAGATAGATGGTTGTGTATTAGATAGACTTTCAACTACTCACCAATAAATGTTGTTATTGTGTTAAAGCTTTCACTCATGGTCAAAGAACTCTCATTTAACCCAAATCATATCTGAGAGATATTAAATCTCAAATATAGTATACGGGAAAAAGACTGCATGGGAGGTCGTCATATGTCTGGTCAAGCATGTGGTGCCCAAGCGGCTGCTGTTGTGGCCACGCTTGATCCTCTTCAGACATAGGTGGCAAACAGCAACGGTGCGATCTGCTACACACATGTCCAAAAAGGCCCACACCAAAGGAACTTTTCAAGATCAGCGGGGAGTCAGCAGTGCCCTGCGGTGTGATGCAGTAGGGTGGCTGCCCTTAAGCTGCCCCCTAGAGAACATCCTGCCTCGTTGGAGTTGTGCCTCCTCCTCTATTCTGTCAGACACCCAAGTAGAGTCAGTGACCTCATCATCCCCTCCCTCCTCATCACTGGAGCAAACTTGGTACTATGCTGCAGCTGGGGGAACATGACTGCCAGTTTCTTATCCTTTTTGGGCACCCCCTCTCTCTAGGATCACGTTACTTCTTTCCTCAACCTGGGAACCAACATTGGAACCTTCAAACCGCTCTGCATCCTCCAGCAGCATGTACCCGACACTGTGGTCAGATAGTTCGGGGAACTCCTCCATGCATGATGGTTGGGCTACGGAAGGAGTGACTGTGGACAAGGAGCAGGTGGAATAGGCCGCTTTGGCAGCTGCATAGGAAGGAAAACTACTCTGAGCTGGGTGACAGAGGATGAGGATGGCTTTTTTATCCACTCCACCTACTCTTCTGCATGTTCTGGCTCAATAACACGGCCAGCAGCAGAAAAAAAGGACAAGTGTGCCCCACGGCCACCGGCAGAGGATGCACCATGTCCATGACCAGCACTGTTGACTGTAGACACAGAGCCTGCTTGCCATCCTTTAGTGGCCTGTGAGCGTCTGCCTCTCCTTGGTGGCCTTCTGGACATGATGTATATTTTGTTTTGCAGCACCGCACTACACTGTATTGTGTACTGTGTACACCACCAGAAAAGTAGTAGCAACTGCACTATGGCTGCACTGTATTGTAATTACAATTTTTGATCCAATACAGTGCACCCACTATGGCTGCACTGTATTGTAATTACAATTCTTGATATAATATTTGCAGCAGGGCTTGTTCCAGCGCCCACCAAGAGTAACTGTGAGGGCTTACAGTGTTCTGGTACCACCAAAACCTAAGGCCCAATTTTCCACAGAGTGTATAGAGTATTTATTAAGGGTGAGAGTCAGGTGAACTTGAGCATGCTCCCCTGCAAACACCCCTAGCGGGCTCTAACTGTGCTTGGATGGGGGAGCCGTTGGCCTTTGCAGGCGTTGTCATTACAGGGGTAGTTCACCGGCATGGTGGTTTGTCAAATTTCATGACAGTGGGAAAATAGTTGGGAAGCTCCAGAAGGAGTAGAGCTAAGGAGACACATTTAGCCTTACTAGAATCTAGTAAGGACCGAGTGATAGTAGAACCATTATAGATAACATCTGGCAAGGACAGAGATTGTACGTTTGGATACGTTTGGATAAGAGCGTGATAGGACCAGTCTCTTGCATGAGTTTAATATAGACAAGTGGAGATTTGTGGAGTATTGTGGGGTACCTCTGGAAAGATAAAAGTGTATTAGTGCATGAAATTGTGCTAATCGGCTGTTTCTTTAAAATGCAACCAGCAGGCCCAGATTTTTCGAAATTTTGTTGGGTTTTCTTAAGATTGATGAATAAGGGCCTCCATTACCACTATTCTTTCAATACAGTGGAACCAGTAAGAGATAGTTGGGGGGTTGGTCTGTCTCCAGAATACTGGTATGCTTTGTTTGGCCACATTAATGAGGTGGAGGGTAAGGGACTTTTTGTAGGCCGATTGTGGTAACGATGTGTGATGAAGCAGATATTGGGTGTGGGTAAAGTCGGATGTGTACATCGTGATTTGGGTGATGAGGCGATGTAGCTGCTACATGTTTTTGGGCTGCATCTCTGGGGTGTAAAACAGTTCTAAGTCCCAGGGATATAAGAAGGTAATCAATGCAGATGTACTGTGGAAGGCCAGAGAGCCAGTGAACAACCTGTTTCTGGCATATCAATCAATGGCTGAAACAATGGCTGAAACTTGCATTGGGCTACATAACTCATTTTCACTCCAAAAAATGCTTTTTAACCCAGTGCTACTTTTGGTATTTACTATAGTTCCCTGTAAAAAAGCCATGGGAGTTATGCAGAGACAGGGAATTTATCTCTGCTCAGGTTTTTAAAGATATTTCAGTGTAGAAATCACTTTTTCACACACTTTAAAAGCAGATTATCTTTAAACAATATACCACATATTTCAGTACCATTTAGGCAATCATATCGTACTCTAAACATTATTTTCATGTGCAATTCTCCAGGGCCTAACAAGAGTAAGGGTTTGGGCACTATTGGTGTCTGGGAGCTATAGTAAATTCCATTTTGGGAGTATTTTTCCCCCAGCACTATTGTGAATTCCATTTGGGCACTAATCACCGCAATGGTGGTAACTTGAGCGCTAATCAGCTGTAATTAGCGCTAATTAGCACTCGGAGCTATAGCAAATGAGCCCCAATGTGTTTCGGTTATATAGAATGTGTATTCCAAGATAATAATGTGTTCTCTATACAGATACAACTTCGTGGAATTGCCATAGGTACAGTATTATGTTACAATAACATTGAAAACATCAATGTGATATGCAGGTCTTAACTAATTTACAGGCAACTAGATATACACTATATTACCAAAAGCATTGAGATGCCTGCCTTTACACGCACATTAACTTTAATGGCGTCCCAGTCTTAGTCCGTAGGGTTCAATATTGAGTTGGCCCACCCTTTGCAGCTATAACAGCTTCAGCTCTTCTGAGAAGGCTGTCTACAAGGTTTAGGAGTCTGTCTATGGGAATGTTTGACCATTTTTCCAGAAGCGCATTTGTGTGTTATATTCGGTTGAGGTCAGGACTCTGAGTGGGCCAGTCAAGTTCCTTCACCCCAAACTTGCTCATCCATGTCTTTATGGATCTTGCTTTGTGCACTGGTGCGCAGTCATGTTGGAACAGGAAGGGACCATCCCCAAACTGTTTCCACAAAGTTGGGAGCATAAAGTTGTCCAAAATGTCTTGGCATGCTGACGCCTTAAGAGTTCCCTGCACTGGAACTAAGGGGCCAGGCCCTACCCCTGAAAATGAAACCCCACACCATAACCCCCCCTCCTTTAAATGATTTGAACCAGTGCACAAAGCAAGGTCCATAAAGACACAGATGAGCGAGTTTGAGGTGGAGGAACTTGACTGGCCTGCACAGAGTCCTGACCTCAACCCGATAGAACACCTTTGGGATTAATTAGTGCAGAGACTGCGAGCCAGGCCTTCTCGTCAACATCAGTGCCTGACCTCACAAATGCGCTTCTGAAAGAATGATCAAACACATCCATAGACACACTCCTAAACCTTGTGGACAGCTGTTATATCTGTGAAGGGTGGGCCAACTCAATATTGAACCCTACAGACTAAGGCTGGGATGCCATTAAAGTTGTGCATGTGTGTGTAAAGGCAGGCGTCCCAATACTTTTGTTAATATAGTGTATATTTGTAGCTCCAATAAATCCCTGGCCAATCATTGTAAAAATATGCAATACATGTAATAGGATCACAGACAGGAAATGCTTCCAAGGGTCAAAATATTTCCTTTTTTATGTTTCAATATTTTTATTAAAGTTTTTAACAAAACAAAATTAAAGAGATTATAGCATTGATTCAGAACAATACATAGCTTCCACAAACTGAATAATATATGTACAAAAATGGAAAGACACACTTTTTAATTGCATTAGTACAATGTGAAGAACATATTACCACAATCCTCATGGCAATGGGCCATGCTCCCTGAGACAACTTGCCTCTTATGTTTCAGAGGTAAATAATAATCATAATCTGTAATAATGATGCTCTATTAACCACCATCTTGATTGTTAATCTCAAAACAAACTGTAAAACAGGCTACAAAACCCAGACATCTAAGTATGTCCTTCTACATTAAGTATTAAACTCAGTTGAACGGGATTCAGAGTATGCTCCTCACGCTAAGGAATGTGCATTCTCCCCTTCAAGTAGAGGAGGATGCTCCATCCCCCAAAAATGTGCAAGCACTCAGTCTGGGTCCCTCAATATCAAAATCCAAAAAGGGGGAAACCAAAAAGAACAAGAGATGAAAGGAGGAAAAGATAAAAGAAGGGGGAAGGGAAAGGACTCTGTACCCTGGTCCATGTCAACCAGAAGGAAATCTAGCCAGCGATAGTCCAGGGATTATTAGTCAAGTATCCGATCCATGGGCCCCATACCTTTTCAAACACCTTCAATTTATCCTGTAAGATTGCTGTCAACTGTTCATTTAACATAAGCCAGGAAAGTTTATGTTTGAGCTAGTTAAATGGTATAGCCGCTGACCTCCAGTTCCTGGCTATTGTAATTTTAGAGGAAACAAATATAAATGTGAGGAGCCGTCCCTGAATTTTGGAGGCCTCCTCAACCTTACAACCCAGTACCACGTGTTTTGGGGGCTTGGTCAACTTAATTTGAGTAAGACTAAAAATTAAATTGTAAACTCTGATCCAGAACTGCTGTACCTTGGGGCATTGCCACTATATGTGGTAGGCAGTCCCTTCCTGTCCACAGCCCCAAAAAGACTTAAATGAAGCCCCCGGGACAAAAGTGTCCAAAATAGCCAGTACCAAATACCACTTCAGTAATACCTTATAGTTTGCTTCTACAATAGAAGTGTTAATGAGTGACCTTGAAGCTGCTAGTGCTATCGAGTGCCATTCCTCAAATTCCAAGGTTTCCTGGATATCCTGTTTCCATCTAGTCATATAGCTCAGTTTTACCGAGGTATATGTCAGAATAGTATTTTTTTTTTTCAGATATATGACCTTGGATTTTATCATATCGACTACACATATATTCCATATATATATTTGCAAGATCACATTTGCGTGATAAGGTATGCAGGTAATGATGTATTTGAGTATACCGAAAATGTTCAGAGTCTGGAAGTTGGTGTTTTTCTATCAGCGATGGTCACAGAGGTCCGCAATCCACATGAAACCCTTATTGGACCACAAATTAAATGCAAGGAAAGTGAGGCCCGGGGTGAAGTCCTTGTTTTGTAAGAGGGGAGCTAATGGGCTGTGAGGTGATTTAAAGTTATGAGTCTTGGACAATCAGTTTAAATTGACAGGAATAGGATTCCACCAGCATCCATAATGCGTGGGGCTGTTGGTAATGAAATTTAGTAAGTTGTGCTAATTAGGCAGCATAAAAATATTTCAACAGATCGGGAATCCAAGGCTTGTTTTGGGGTAAACAGTGTGCGTTTATTCACCCAGGGCCTCTTGTTTCCCCATATAAACTGAAGAAGCTTCTTTTGAAATATCATCAGGTCAGATCAGTGCCACTGGTATGGTGTGAAAAAAAATATAAATTTCTTGGAATAATATTCATTTTTATCGCATGTAGAATGCTGAACCACGATGGAGGGTGGAGCTGCCATCTAGCTAAGTCTGCTGTTAAACGTTTATACAGTTTTTGCTAGAACAAATAGCAATAGGGATAGAGGGCACCTCTGCCGAGTCCCTCTGTGCATAGTGAAAGGATCATGTAGAATTACCCTTAAGCTTTAAGGACACAGTGGGCATGTTATATAATTCTTGGAGTAGAGTTACAAATTTTTGACCAAAACCAAATCAAGATAGAACATATAATAAGTAGTCCCAGGACAGGGAATCAAACACTTTCTGGATATCTAAAGAGAGCAGCTTGCCCTGTCAGGGTCCCTTGTTATCCCACTTAGAATGAATGGCTGAAATTATATCTATAATTCTCCTGATCTGGTCGGATGCAAAATATTTCCTTTTTTGAGCACCATACCTAGTGTTACCTAGTATTTTACCAGCCTGGCTGAAAAAAATGATACTTGTTGCTAATGTTTTTAGTGGGGAAGAGACCATAAGGCTGGATTCTTTCCCATATATGGTGGAAAATCTAACCATACTGTTTATTTTGTATTGACAGTAACATAAAACAGTGCTCCTTTCATGTTGCTTGTCACAAGGTCAGTGTGCCTGTGTAACTAAAAGGATTTTCTTTTCAACCATTGTATAGCAGGAAGTGTTATAAGAAAACTAAAATATGGAAATGGGGTGTTAAAAATTAGACTGTGAGGACTAATATTTTTATAAGACAGTTACTTTTGAGGAAATTGGTGGTGTTTCTACAGAGCAGCAGCAGAATAACACAAGTCAGTTTTATTGATTTATTGCAGAGTGAAAAAGAAAAAATGGTTGTTTAAAAGGCTTGCCAATATCAAGAGCATTGACGCATTACCTGATACAGCCATGGATTTTAATGTTTACACGAGCAAACATATAATAATAGAACAGGCATTACATAATTTACCAAAGACCTGTCAATTCATTGTCCCAACTTCCTTATAGGAAATTCATACGATTGTATATTTGAACCAGTGCTGAGTTTTTAATAACTCAGATTATATTGAGATTAATCTTGTATTAAAAATATAAAATTTGCAGGTTCATTGAATGCTGCTGATTACACAGTTATGGTGAACACCAACTAATCTAAAAAGCCTTTAGGTCTATCAGTGCTCATTTATTTGTACACTTTGTAAAATATGGTTTGCAATCAGTGCGTTTTTGGATCAAATGTGCTAGACTTATCTGATTATAAGAGCTTGTTGAATAAATTGTAACCTCAGTAACACAGCAATAAGGCTGCACTGAGAGCAATGGTAAAAAAGTAAACAAAGGCAGCCAATCAAAAATTTTGCACAAATGGCAACCCAATAGGCTTCCACTGCAGGGACTAATTACATTCATAAAGAACAGGAACAGAAAGAAGCACACATTCCAGAAGCATTGAACTAATGCTACTTCTGCATTCCCAGTTTTCAGCCATAACTTGGAGAGCACAGTGGTAAGTGTAACTAACACTTTAAGGGCTGGTGTTGACAGGCAATTTTGCCTCAGTTTGAAAAACTTCTAAGATGATTCAAAATTCATTGACGGATGTTTTCGGCCTGCAGTTGATCTCCTGCTGACCTGCTTCAAGCAGGTTTTGCATTTCCATAGAATTTTATGGGAATGTAAAAGCCGTCCGATGCAAATAAAGTTAATCGACACAGGTCCCTAACTTACCTTGCACAGTCCTTTCTAGTTATATTTCCTTGAGCTCTCCTTTAAATAAGGCCTTAGGTAGCATGAAAATGTTTAGAAGCAGATGCAGTTCTTTCTAGTTATATTTCATAATAATAAACAAAAAACCGTGCTAAAAAAGTGCATAAATAAAATATTCTTTAGTAGAGTCCGTGCAGTCCCATATGAATGTCCACAAAAATAAGGAAGGTGAAATTAATATAAATGAATAACATATAACTTTCCTCCAATGTGATAGGTGATAAATGGCACAGGGACTGGAAACACCAAAATATTGCGCTTACCAGATGTAAGCCAAATAAGAGCGGGTGGCTCAAACCCAGCCTGGGCCTTTACAATGATGATCCAGCCGAGTCAAGATGATCACACTCGTCTCATATGTCCCGTCCGTTAAGATTTATATCCAAAAAATATATAACACAAGCATAGCGTAATACTGATATATGAAAAACTCAAAAAACTAAATAAAAAAGTGCAACACTCAAAAAAGGATAAATCATGGATATCATATATCATCCAAAGTTGACACAGCAACCATGGATGTTGAGTGAATAACGTGCAATCATGCAAAAAAATGTGAATTGAGGTGAAATAGGTAAGAGGAATTGCAACCCCAATCTCAAATCAGGAAATGTTACAGCTGTACCAAATCACCCAAAAAAATGTATTTAATATAAACGTGAAAAAAAGAAAAACGGAACCAATGACAGATAGCTTATCGCATGCACATGCTGCTTACCAGATGATAAATTAAACAGGCAAAGTGTCACACAACTAAGCGTGCAGGATAGGAACACACCAGCGAATCCTAGGGGATATTCAGCTTACCAGACATCCTCACAAAGTAGGCAAATGGAATAGAGCATACACAGGCTCCTATCCGGAGTGGCGTAGATGCGTCCTAGCCAGTCAAGCCCAAGCTCAGCGGTACATATTTAGTAAAAAATGCCCAATAGTATAATACTGTATAATCCACTTTATTCGAATAGAAATTGCACTTACATGAAAGAAGTTAAAAACAGGCGAGAAAATGGAGCCGGCCGGCACTCAAACAATACTCCCGTCCTCACAGGGCAAACGTGGTGACGTCAGCACGTCCCTCCCAGACGCGTTTTGTCACACGCTGATGTTTTCAATGGGGAACGGGAAGCATGCTGAGCCACCACGTTAAATACACATACCAAGCCTCGCTTTGAGTTCCGTAAAAGGAAACACGCAGCGCCATCTTGGATATGGGCAACCATGTACTGTAATGCCAGAACTAAAACCAGCAAACAATCAGAAGCCCTCAGATTGAATATAGCATCAAGAAATATTAAAACAACATACATATGCAAATAATAAAACAACATACATATGCATACATCATTGCAAGGTGTGTTCAAATATGTTTAAAATACCATCTATATAGGAAGTGAACGCATACTATAGCCTGGCAAAGAGTAATAAATAAACAGTATTTAAATACCATCTATATAAGAAGTGAACACATAATGTGGCCTGGTAAAGGGTAATACGTAAAGCGATCAATGTCAGATTTCAGAGATCCAAGACATTGTACCCCCATAAAGTTACCCATACCACATAGGTCTCAATAGTAAATACATTATCTATGCAATTGAAAATAATAAAAAAAAAAAAAAAAAAAAAAAAAAAAATCTTATTCAAAAATGTATAAAAAACATTAAAAATTGGAATAAGCTTGGAATTAAAATTATTGCAAATCTATCCATACTTAAGCAGACCATCAATTGGGCAGGGTATCATAGATAGACTAAACCATACACAACCACCTCAAGGAGACAGGTCACATGGCCCGACTCAGACCAGAAATATTTTGTCCAAAAATGAATGAATAATAAAAAATGAATAGATAATAAAACCCATAATTCGAAAGAGGGTCAGAGTTCAAGGATGCTCACTAATTCAAATGTACCCAATTCACCCCTTATATGTAACAAAATAGGATATATACAATCCACCCCCCCCATGCACCCACAATCACAGATCAGGAATTGTCAATGAACGCATTGACGTCCACATCTATATTGAGTCCATAGGGCGTATAACTTTTAATTCTATGGACCCAGGACATCTCTAGTTTAGAGATGTCCCGTACCATAGAACTTCCTCGCCAGTGCGGTTGGTAACGGTCAATGCCCAAAAAAAGGGTGTTGGCAGGATTCCTGTCGTGTATTAAACGATAATGTTTGGAAACTGAGTGATTTTTAAAACCCGTCAGAATATTGGTGACGTGTTCATTGAGCCTCACCTGGAGGGGGCGTTTAGTCCGCCCCACATATTGCAAGCCACAAGGGCATTGCAACATGTAGACCACCCCTATGGTGGAACAAGTAATGAATGGGGTAATACCCTATTCATTACTTCACCAATACGTCACCAATATTCTGACGGGTTTTAAAAATCACTCAGTTTCCAAACATTATCGTTTAATACACGACAGGAATCCTGCCAACACCCTTTTTTTGGGCATTGACCGTTACCAACCGCACTGGCGAGGAAGTTCTATGGTACGGGACATCTCTAAACTAGAGATGTCCTGGGTCCATAGAATTAAAAGTTATACGCCCTATGGACTCAATATAGATGTGGACGTCAATGCGTTCATTGACAATTCCTGATCTGTGATTGTGGGTGCATGGGGGGGTGGATTGTATATATCCTATTTTGTTACATATAAGGGGTGAATTGGGTACATTTGAATTAGTGAGCATCCTTGAACTCTGACCCTCTTTCGAATTATGGGTTTTATTATCTATTCATTTTTTATTATTCATTCATTTTTGGACAAAATATTTCTGGTCTGAGTCGGGCCATGTGACCTGTCTCCTTGAGGTGGTTGTGTATGGTTTAGTCTATCTATGATACCCTGCCCAATTTATGGTCTGCTTAAGTATGGATAGATTTGCAATAATTTTAATTCCAAGCTTATTCCAATATTTAATGTTTTTTTATACATTTTTGAATAAGATTTTTTTTTTTTTTTTTATTTATTTTTTTATTATTTTCAATCGCATAGATAATGTATTTACTATTGAGACCTATGTGGTATGGGTAACTTTATGGGGGTACAATGTCTTGGATCTCTGAAATCTGACATTGATCGTTTTACTTATTACCCTTTACCAGGCCACATTATGTGTTCACTTCTTATATAGATGGTATTTAAATACTGTTTATTTATTACTCTTTGCCAGGCTATAGTATGCGTTCACTTCCTATATAGATGGTATTTTAAACATATTTGAACACACCTTGCAATGATGTATGCATATGTATGTTGTTTTATTATTTGCATATGTATGTTGTTTTAATATTTCTTGATGCTATATTCAATCTGAGGGCTTCTGATTGTTTGCTGGTTTTAGTTCTGGCATTACAGTACATGGTTGCCCATATCCAAGATGGCGCCGCGTGTTTCCTTTTATGGAACTCAAAGCGAGGCTTGGTATGTGTATTTAACGTGGTGGCTCAGCATGCTTCCCGTTCCCCATTGAAAACGTCAGCGTGTGACGAAACGCGTCTGGGAGGGACGTGCTGACGTCACCACGTTTGCCCTGTGAGGACGGGAGTATTGTTTGAGTGCCGGCCGGCTCCATTTTCTCGCCTGTTTTTAACTTCTTTCATGTAAGTGCAATTTCTATTCGAATAAAGTGGATTATACAGTATTATACTATTGGGCATTTTTTACTTCATATGTACCGCTGAGCTTGGGCTTGACTGGCTAGGACGCATCTACGCCACTCCGGATAGGAGCCTGTGTATGCTCTATTCCATTTGCCTACTTTGTGAGGATGTCTGGTAAGCTGAATATCCCCTAGGATTCGCTGGTGTGTTCCTATCCTATCTGCACGCTTAGTTGTGTGACACTTTGCCTGTTTAATTTATCATCTGGTAAGCAGCATGTGCATGCGATAAGCTATCTGTCATTGGTTCCGTTTTTCTTTTTTTCACGTTTATATTAAATACATTTTTTTGGGTGATTTGGTACAGCTGTAACATTTCCTGATTTGAGATTGGGGTTGCAATTCCTCTTACCTATTTCACCTCAATTCACATTTTTTTGCATGATTGCACGTTATTCACTCAACATCCATGGTTGCTGTGTCAACTTTGGATGATATATGATATCCATGATTTATCCTTTTTTGAGTGTTGCACTTTTTTATTTAGTTTTTTGAGTTTTTCATATATCAGTATTACGCTATGCTTGTGTTATATATTTTTTGGATATAAATCTTAACGGACGGGACATATGAGACGAGTGTGATCATCTTGACTCGGCTGGATCATCATTGTAAAGGCCCAGGCTGGGTTTGAGCCACCCGCTCTTATTTGGCTTACATCTGGTAACCGCAATATTTTGGTGTTTCCAGTCCCTGTGCCATTTATCACCTATCACATTGGAGGAAAGTTATATGTTATTCATTTATATTAATTTCACCTTCCTTATTTTTGTGGACATTCATATGGGACTGCACGGACTCTACTAAAGAATATTTTATTTATGCACTTTTTTAGCACGGTTTTTTGTTTATTATCTTGTATTTGGTGTGCCACACTTGTAACCGCAGCTTCTTTTTCTTTGCCAAGCGCAGTTTTTTCTTTTTGATTTAGTTATATTTCATAACGCTCACTTTTAAATTAAACCACGGGTTGCATGAACATGTTTAGAGGCAGAACTACAGTAATTCTTTATAAAAAACAAAACAATACAAAAAAGAAGCCACAAGATAAGCAAAGTTTAAATGTTAACTATTGCGTTTGGAATTTTAGGAGCTGTTCCAGTCTACAGAATCTGAATTAAAGTAATTGTAAAGTCAGAAGGTTTAATGCATTCTATGCATTAAGATAAAAATCCTTCTGTGTACAGCAGCCCCCCTCGGCCCCTCTAATATTTACCTGAGCCCCATCTCTGTCCAGCGATGTCCATTAAGATAAAAATCCTTCTGTGTACAGCAGCCACCCTCGGCCACTCTAATACTTACCTGAGCCCCATCTCTGTCCAGCGATGTCCACAAGTGTCTCGTCCATCTGAGACTCTCCCTCCTGATTGGCTGAGACACAGCAGTGGCACCATTGGCTGCTGTCAATCAAAGTCAGTCAGCCAATCGGGAGAGAGGGGGGCAGGGCCAGACAGCGGCTTCGTGTCTGAATGGACACAGGGAGCTGTGACTTGGCTCAGGTACCCCCATAGCAAACTGCTTGCTGTAGGGGCACTCAACAGGAGGGAGGGGCCAGGAGCACAGAAGAGGGACCCGGGAAGAGGAGGATCCGGGCTGCCATGTTTGTTATTTTTATAGAAAAAAAAGAGAGTTTACAATGACTTTAAGATGAAAACCCTGGAACCTGGTTAAACCATGCAAACTATTATATTATTATATTAGACATAGAATTCAGCTTTAAAATCTTTAATTTGGTCATCGAATATTGTAATTTAGGGGCATGTGGCATCACCAAAACAACATTGTTTTAAATGGTAATCGTCAGTATTTACTTTTGAATATTGAAAAAATATGCTTTCTAAGTGATGTGTTAAAGGCATAGTATATACCTCCAGTACACTCTTTATACTGAATTCTTTAAAATTAATAATCTTACATGAGTGGGCGCTCCCATAATCCTATAATAAACTGATAACAATAAGGTGAGCTAGGCTGCTGGGAGGAAGACTTGAACCTCTTCAGGTATTGAGAATAAATTATTGCATCTTTCCAGTAGCTACAAAGGTCACTAAGGGCTTGTTTTAAAGCTCATGTACTGCCTGTTAGGAATATGCAATTAGTTGAATGGGTATAGCCTTGCCACAGGTTTGCTTTAAGGCTATTTAGGCTAACATATAAAGCCTGCATTAGATAATAAACTGTTCATTACAAATAGAGATGAGTTTCTTTAAGGAGTTGTAAAGACAGAAGGTTTTTTATCTTAATGCATTCTATGCATTAAGATAAAAAAACCTTCTGTGTGTAGCAACCCCCCAGCACCCCCCAATTACCTACCTGAGCTCCATCTCTCTCCAGCCATGTCCACGATCCCCTCAGCCATCCAGTACACTCCTCCTGATTGGCTGAGACAGAGCAGCGGCATTATTGGCTCCCGCGGCTGTCGATCGAAATCAGTGAGCCAATCAGGCATAGAGGGGGCGGAGCCATGTCAGGGCTCCATGTCTGAATGCATACACAGAGCTCTGACTCAGCTTAGGTGACCCCTGTAGCAAGCTGCTGGCTGAGGGGCACTCAAAGGAGGGAGGACTGGGAGCAGCAAAGAGGGACCCAAGAAGAGGAGGATCCAGGCTGCTCTGTGCAAAACCAACTGCACAGAGGAGGTAACTATAACATGTTTGTTATTAAAAAAAAAAAATAGCCTTTACAATCACTTTAACAGAAAACTGAGTTATTCTATAAGATTTATTAATTCAGGAATTTAAAATGCATGTCTACACTTAAACTAGTTTCTAGTAACTGCTTCCGGACCAGCCACCGCAGTTATACTGCTGCCGGTTCGCTCCCCTGCATGAGCCATTGTAGCTGTACATCGGCTCTTTAAGATGCGATGACCGCCGGGCACCCGTGATTGCTCGTTACTGAACGAGAACTGGGATGTGTGTGTGTAAACACAAAAATTCCGGTTCTTTCAGGGGAGTAGAGACAGATCATGTGTCCATACTAAGTATGAACACCAATCTCTCTCTTCCCCTAGTCAGTCCCATCCCCTCTACAGTTAGAACACACACTAGGGAACACAGTTAACCCCTTAATCGCCCCCCTAATGTTAACCCCTTCCCTGCCAGTCTCATTTACACAGTAATCAGTGCATTTTTATAGCACTGATCACTGTATAAATGTCACTGGTCCCAAAAATATGTCAAAAGTGTCCGATTTGTCCCCTGCAATATCACAATCCTGATAAAAATCGCTGATCGCTGCCACTAGTAAAAAAATAATAATAATAAAAATGCCATAAGACTATCCCCTATTTTGTAGACGCTATAACTTTTACGCAAACCAATCAATATATGCTTATTGCGTTTTTTTTACCAAAAATATGTAGAAGAATACATATCGGCTTTAACTGAGCAAAAAAATTATAATATTTTTAAAATTTGGGATATTTATTATAGCAAAAAGTAAAAGATATTGTGTTTTTCTTCAAAATTGTCACTCTTCTTTTGTTTATAGCGCAAAAAATAAAAACCGCAAATACCACCAAAAGAAAGCTTTATTTGTGGGGAAAAAAAGGACGTCAATTTTGTTTGGGTAGAGCATCGCACGACTGCGCAATTGTCAGTTAAAGTGACGCAGTGCCGTATCGCAAAAAATGGCCTGGTCTTTGAGCAGCCAAATCTTCTGGGGCTTAAGTTGTTGCTGAACTAAACTTATTTTAAAGATTTCCATTGTCTTTACCTTCATAGTATTTATATTTCATTCAGCATCATGGTTTATGTATAGTCAAGGGGCAAATGAATTGCAGTTCCTCAACAAGTGGGAGATATGGGTCATAGCACCCTTTTCTAGATAATGGCCATTCTAATTTTCCTATATTTGAAACAGCCATGTCCCTAATCAAGTGTGTGTTCATTGCAGAGAAGAGCTGACCTTATTCTCACTACTGCAAGATCTATATCACACAGCTAATATGAGGCATTAACAATAAAATACACGTGAACTGTTTCAGACCAACACTGTGATAAGAAACAGGGCTATTTATATACAGATTAAAGGTCTTTTCAAAGACCATGTAGAAGGCACGTGGTTTGCAACACTGTGTAGTGATCTGCAAAGAAGTGTCTTGCATGTTTTTTAAGATGATAGAATAGGGCTAAATAAAAAATCATGTGCTCTATTACCCTAATATCTTTCCAATGTCACTCAAACATTTTAACACTTATTATAAGGCTGTCTGAAACATAATCAAGTATAACAGCAAAAGAGGATATTGCAAATATAAATTTAAGCTTAAGAGTTTGCTTCCAAAAAAAACACCTTTTATTAGGAATACAAAGTACAGTCACCCTATGAAAAAGTAACAGAAATGGAAACTGAAGCACCACAGCACTGGTAAGAGGTGCTGATATACAGTGAGAAAAAAGAAAAGGGGGCAAGAGGAGGCCTCCTAAAAAAGATGGTCCGCTCAAGAACAAACTGTTGTGAACCTGAAAAAACTTTATTGTGTCAATTTACTAAATAGAAACATAATCCACTAACCATGTATATTTAAAAAATAGGGCAAAGAAAGTCCTATTGTGTGCTGGTGGCCACCACAGACATTACACATACATCAAAATTTCATGCACTCCCACTCATCAAATTAATGTCACTGAAGACCCGGGTCTGTACAATTTTCATGGGATTCCAGAGCAAGGAGATGGCTTCATGAATAATAGACATTCGGTCCTTCTAGGATAAAGTGCAAGTGCTGGTGAAAAACAAGGGTCCCATACAGATGTGAGCCAATAGCTGATTGGGCATATATGTGTGTCAACCGACAAGGAGAAAAGGGGGGAAGAGCGTCCTGATTGATTAGTGAACGACTGCAACTCCAAGGGGGGGAGGAGGAGGAATGGTGGAGAAGGAGCAGCCTCACATGTATAGCATTGAAGATAGACGGAGGATAGCCATAGATAAAGTGCCTCCTATATGTAAGGGTACATTTTTAGCTCACCGTCTGACGTCTTCAGTAAAGTCAAGGGCTGCTGATGACCGCACTCATGTGGGTAAAAGACACGTTCATGCGGCATATAAGTTTATTGTAGACGTGGGCTGTTACTTCCAGGTATCCTCCAGCAAGATGTGCGGTGAGTCACAAGGTTCAAACATACTGACATTTCATACCTAGTAGATTAAGCAGTCATAGGGAACCCTCAGAGTCAATGTTCACCACAAAGGCTCCGTCTGATGTCCAAGATCAGGTTGAGACAGTTAAAATGTTCACATCCAATTTCGGGAATATCCTTGTTGATGTGTGAAAGTCTGTGTGCCACCTGCACATAAGTCAGATGCTGAGCGCTTTCGCTTGTTTCCAAGCTTCCTCAGAGCTGATATACAGTAACTTTATTCCCATAAAAGTCAGGAGAAGAATGCAAAGAGTATTCAACATATTGATAGAATGCATTAAGGTGAACAACGGTGAGAGTTTATAACCCCTTTAAATAAATTAGAGGGTTTTAGAGAGGGAAGATTGATAGTGGCAGAAGATTTTAACTTTGTCTTTGACCCAGCTCTGGATACTCAACCTCTCTCTCTGAGGTCAGAGGGAAAATATTTAAAGGCAAGCAGGATCTCCCAGTCTATGGATAGGGTAGGACCCACTAATCATGGGGTTGCACTTTGTTGCACCGCTGTAAGTGACTTCCTACCATCTGGTGTCTGCTTGCTGTTTCATGGAGCCGATGCGTAGCATATCATATGCCTTCCCTGATCCTCTGTAATGGGGGATCATGGTATTCCGGTAAGGGCGCATTCTTGTCGACTTGTGGTGGTGGATTTCACATACTATTTGAAGACAACAACTGACTCACCGACTTTTCATACCAATTTTTCACATTTTGATGGACTTTAATTTACTTTAATTTGTATTTCACTGGTGCGTATTATAGTATTTTGTTTACTGATCACTGACCGTTTGATATTGGAAGTTTATTGACCACTGGTCATCTGTCATTGCCTATGTCAAATACTTTTTTTCACTATTGTCCACTATTATTTGCATGATATATCAATTTTTCTGCTTGTCAATTATTGGTTTTGGTTTTTATATACGTGTCATATTTATCATGTAGTTTTTTATATATATGTGTGTCATGTACACTATACAATATTTTCAAGGGTAGAGCGATTTTAATCTTTTTTCCAATTAAACATAAACTTCATCAACTGCAGTTAGTAGAGGCATAGAGAATTTTACATCCCAGAGACAAAGATTTTACATATTATTCTTTAGTACACTTGTCATATTCTAGAATTGACTATATCGTGTTAGATCATCAGCTCTTAGAAGGGTACGAAAGACAGAAATAAAATCAATAACACTCTCAGACCATGCTCCAGTGGAGGCAGTCTTGGAGTTAAAGGACATACCGACTGGACAGAGGTCTTGGAGAATAGATGAATCTCTTCTACACGATTCTAGGATGATTGGGGTTCTAGAGATGGAAATTAAATTATTCTTTAAATAAGATAATAGAAAAAATATTGCTCCGACTGTACTCTGTGGATGCCCTCCCAAAACCCCTTCTTTCTATCAGGGAGTTTAGCCCATGGGAAAGTCTCATGGATCGGGGGGGGGGGGTGGACATGGGATATCCAGTATATATGGGGTGTTGATCCCCCCCCATGCCTTGGGCTACCATGCCGTCTCGTCTGGAGAGTTGGAAACTTGAATTAAATCAAACCATATCATAGCAAATTAACTGTAAAGTTATAGATTATATACATTCTACGTCAATGGATGCGAGGATAAAATAAATGATAAATTGTTAACTAAATGGTATAATGTCCCAGCAACCTCGTACACCTGAGGGAGGGGCTGGATGTGGGCGTTGAGCTGGGGCCGATGCTGAGCCCGTGAAGCTCTCTCCCAGTGATGTAGGCCTAAGGAGAGGCTGTCTCCCGATCCTACACAAACCCCCCACCCTGGTGCCTTTGGCTGCCGAGTACGGGCACCATTGCCGCTGTCGTTGCTGGGACGGGCGGAGGGTTCCCGTCCCCCCAGACCGTTGGGCGCGAGCACGCCATCCATCGCACCTGGAGAGTCTGCGGAAGGAGTCGAGGCGTGTCACAGTCCCGATCATTGGGATACGGAAAACGGAGCCTGGAGCCCGCACATGCGCAGTGACATGGAGGACGAGTGACGGAGGAGAGCCGCTAGAGATGGTGTACCGGTAACCGCCAGCCAGCGAAAGTGTCCCCTGTGACACGCAACATACAGTGACCCCCCTGCACCTCAGAACCACCGAAACGGCAAGTAAACTGACTAACTGTCAATGCTATGTGGAGATTGATGCAATAAATAAACCGAAGAGTACTGTTGCTGCTGGTGGACAGACACATGCATATTGGCATTTGGGCTTATACTAAATGTTATACAGACTGTTACTGGTATATAGACTGCAAAAATTGCATATAGACTATATATTGTCTATATATGCCACAAATGGAAGTGGAAATAAGCCAGATTGTGAAAATTTAAACAGCAGAGAAAGGGCTATTTTGTGCATATAGGAAAGCAGAGATTGGCCTGAAGAGGAAAAACAATTTGCGTACAAGGGGGAGCTGAGGAGTGAAGCACTGACAATTGTACAGACTTTGACTGCGCAGACGGGTGCATTTGGGCTGTGTAAAATTTTTCCTGGATGAAAAAAAAAGGGTTGTTGCCTTATGAGGAGTTTATGAGTAATCTCCATTAGCAACTGGGAATATTTGTATATAGATGTATATATAATTTAGGATAAGAAATAATAGTAGTGTGTATGTGATATTGTTTCAGTAAAGGGTTAACTTAGCTAGAGGTAAATAAATGACAGGCATTGCCTGAGAAGATCCAATGCAGTTACCAATTCCTTTTGACATGCAAGAAAGGCTGGGTTGAGGATGTGCTTGGGAGACGCTCTGCTGTTTACCTAGCTTAATATTCAAAGGGCCAGGAAGAGATACCATCTGAAGTGTGTAGTTGTTACAGGATCAAATTCATTAGCTCGATAAAGGCCTTTGTATTCCTCCATGCTAATCATCCATTTATCCATTTCAAAGGGGTGTTTGATAGGATGAGAATATTTCTTTCATCTGTTCAGGAAGGGAGGTTTTGCCCTTGCTAATGCAATGCATAGTTAAGTGCCCCATTCAAGAGAAGGTGACGACCTCCACCTTAATTTCTCTTCAAACGAATTATCACTAACTCTTTAACCCAAGAAGAGGAAGTTGCCCAAACTTGGAGAAGATACGCCCGGAGGGAGTAGAGGGCTAACAGAATACCCAATCAGAGTGGCCCTGTTCAAGTCAATGAGAGATGGGCCTATAAGAGTAGTCCCCAAAGAGAGTGAGGACAGAGATGAAAACTGACCTGGGCCCAGGACCATTAATATAGGTAATTATCAGATCATCTCCCAGCACTTAGAGGTATACCTGCTTGTCATATGTTTGTTTGTTTGGCTAAGTCAGAAACACTAGATATTAATAAAGTAAAAACAGAGGAGCACACTTATCAAAAGGATTTTCCATTTGTGTGGGGGAAAAAAGAACTGAAGTATTTAGGAGTTAAGATAACTACATCGAGAGAGATGTTATACCAGGCCAACTTTGTACCACTTCTTAATGATATCAAAGAAGACTTGAATAGAATTACAATAGGACAGCTATTGTGGGGGGGAAGAATCAATATATTCAAAATGGTAATACTACCCAAAATTATGTACAAGATGCAAATGCTCCCAATCCCACTCCCACAGGCTTACTTTAAAACAATGCATACTATGTTCTTAAGGTTCATTTGGAGAGGGAAAAAAAACACGTATAAGTTTTACACAGTTATGTAAAGATAAGGCGAGGGGGGTGGGGGGCACCGGATATTAGAAATTATTATGATGCAATTATACTGTCACGAATAATAGAATGGGCAAAAAATAATAAGGAAAAGCGATGAGTTAAAATGGAAAGAACAATTTGCAAAGTCACAATGGGGAAGATAATATGGATCCCAGCACAATATAGAAAACTCAGTATTGACATACACGCCATCACTAGTAATGCATTAAAAATATGGAATAATTTGCAGAAAAGGGAGAAATGGGATTATTTTAACCACTTCAGCCCCGGAAGGATTTAACCCCTTCCTGACCAGAGCACTTTTTACAATTTGGCACTGCATCGCTTTAACTGCTAATTGCGCGGTCATGCAATGCTGTACCCAAATGAAATTTGCGTCCTTTTGTTCTCACAAGTAGAGCTTTCTTTTGATGCTATTTGATCACCTCTGCCGTTTTTATTTTTTGTGCTATAAACGGAAAAAAAAATGAAAATTTGGAAAAAAAACAATATTTTTTACTTTTTGTTATTAAAAAATACAATAAACTCAATTTTAGTCATACATTTAGTCCAAAATGTATTCAGCCACATGTCTTTGGTAAAAAAAATGTCAATAAGCGTATATTTATTGGTTTGCGCAAAAGTTATAGCGGCTACAAACTAGGGTACATTTTCTGGAATTTACACAGCTTTTAGTTTATGACTGCCTATCTCATTTCCTGAGCTGCTAAAATGGCAGGGCAGTACAAACCCCCCCAAATGACCCCATTTTGGAAAGTAGACACCCCAAGGAAATTTCTGAGAGACATGTTGAGCCCATTGAATATTATTTTTTTTGTCCCAAGTGATTGAATAATGACAAAAAAAAAATTTACAAAAAGTTGTCACTAAATGATATATTGCTCACACAGGCCATGGGCATTTGTGGAATTACACCCCAAAATACATTTAGCTGCTTCTCCTGAGTATGGAGATACCACATGTGTGGGGCTTTTTGGGAGCCTAGCCACGTACGGGGCCCCGAAAACCAAGCACCGCCTTCAGGATTTCTAAGGGCGTAAATTTTTTATTTCACTCCTCACTACCTATCACAGTTTTGAAGGCCATAAAATGCCAGAACAGTTCAAACCCCCCCGCCAACATGACCCCATTTTGGAAAGTAGACACCCCCAGCTATTTGCTGAGAGGCATGTCGAGTCCATGGAATATTTTATATTTTGCCACAAGTTGCGGGAAAATAACAAACTTTTTTTTTTTTTTTTTGCACAAAGTTGTCACTAAATTATATATTGCTCAAACATGCCATGGGCATATGTGGAATTACACCCCAAAATACATTCTGCTGCTTCTCCTGAGTATGGGGATACCACATGTGTGGGACTTTTTGGGAGCTGTATACGGGGCCCCGAAAACCAATGCCAAGATGGCACAACCCCCCCCCATGACCCCATTTTGGAAAGTAGACACCCCAAGCTATTTGCTGAGAGGCATGGTGAGTATTTTGCAGCTCTCATTTGTTTTTGAAAATGAAGAAAGAAAAGAAAAATGTATTTTTTTCTCTTCTTTCAATTTTCAAAACTTTGTGACAAAAAGCGAGGTCTGCAAAATACTCACCATACCTCTCAGAAAATAGCTTGGGGTGTCTACTTTCCAAAATGGGGTCATTTGGGTGGGGGGGGGTTGTGCCATCTGGGCATTCCATGGCCTCCGAAACTGTGATAGGCAGTGAGGAGTGAAATCAAAAATTTACACTCTTAGAAACCCTGAAGGCGGTGCTTGGTTTTTGGGGTCCCGTATGCGGCTAGGCTCCCAAAAAGTCTCACACATGTGGTATCCCTGTACTCAGGAGAAGCAACAGAATGTATTTTGGGGGGTAATTTCACATATTCCCATGGCATGTTTGAGCAATATATCATTTAGTGACAACATTGTGCAAAAAAAAAAAAAAAAAATTGTCTTTTTCCTGCAACTTGTGTCACAATATAAAATATTCCATGGACTCAACATGCCTCTCAGAAAATAGCTTGGGGTGTCTACTTTCCAAAATGGGGTCATTTGGGGGGTTTTGAACTGTCCTGGCATTTTATACACAACATTTAGAACTTATGTCACACATCACCCACTCTTCTAACCACTTGAAGACAAAGCCCTTTCTAACACTATTTGTTTACATGAATTATTTTTTTTTTCTGCAAGAAAATTACTTTGAACCCCCAAACATTATATATATTTTTTTAAAGCCAAGGCCCTACAGATTAAAATGGTGGGTGTTTCATTTTTTTTTCACACAGTATTTGCGCAGCGATTTTTCAAAGCATTTTTGGGGGAAAAAACACACTTTTAAATTTTAATGCACTAAAACACACTATATTGCCAAAATGTTTGATGAAATAAAAAAGATGATCTTAGGCCGAGTACATGGATACCAAACATGACATACTTTAAAATTGCACACAAACGTGCAGTGGCGACAAACTACATACATTTTTAAAAGCCTTTAAAAGCCTTTACAGGTTACCACTTTAGATTTACAGAGGAGGTCTACTGCTAAAATGACTGCCCTTGATCTGACCTTCACGGTGATACCTCACATGCATGGTGCAATTGCTGTTTACATTTGACGCCAGACCAACGCTTGCGTTCGCCTTTGTGTGAGAGCAGGGGGGAACAGGGGTGCTTTTTTTTTTTTTTTTCTTTTTTTTCTTTTTTATCTTATTTTTAAACTGTTCCTTTCATTTTTTTTTTTTTTTTATCATTTTTATTGTTATGTCAGGGAATGTAAATATCCCCTATGATAGCAATAGGTAGTGAGAGGTACTCTTTTTTTGAAAAAAATGGGGTCTATTAGACCCTAGATCTCTCCTCTGCCCTCAAAGCATCTGACCACACCAAGATCAGTGTGATAAAATGCTTTCCCAATTTCCCAATGGCGCTGTTTACATCCGGCGAAATCTAAGTCATGAAATGCTCGTAGCTTCTGGTTTCTTAGGCCATAGAGATGATTGGAGCCATTCTGGTCTCTGATCAGCTCTATGGTCAGCTGGCGGAATCACCGGCTGCATTCTCAGGTTCCCTGTTGAGACAGGAGAGCCAGAGAAAAACATGGAAGACGGTGGGAGGGGGACATTCCCTCCCACTGCTTGTAAAAGCAGTCTAGAGGCTAATTAGCTGCTAGGATTGCTTTTACATGAAAGTCGACCGCTGGCTGAAAAGAATGATACCAAGATGATACCTAAACCTGCAGGCATCATTCTGGTATAACCACTCAAAGTCCAGCAACCTACCAGTACGTTGCTGGTCCTTGTTGGGCATATATTGTAATCTTTTTTTTCATGCAGCCTGTGGGCTGAACGAAAAAAAGAGATTGATTGGTGGGTATGCCCACCATTAGAATACCTCCCTTCATCCACCCACTTCTAATGATGGGCATACATGCACCATTTATATATGCTAAAGCCATACCGGGGTGTACTAGGCCGCTGGTGCTTGCCAGTTCACCAAAACGCTACTAAAAAAACTGTTAGCGATTGCAGGGATCAGGCCTGACTCTGCGAACGCTGCAGTTATGCATTTAGTGTTTTGTAAGTGACAGTGATCAATCGATACTGCACTTGGGTGGGCTGGGCTGGGCGGAGGGCAAAACGCAGGTGCTAGCAGGTATCTGGGCTGATCCCGCTAACACTGCATTTTTGGGAACCCTAAACTGCTGGGGACGCTAGTATAAATCTGATCCGATCAGATATTGATCCGTTCAGATACTATACCACTAAGGGAGGTGTATGGTGCGTGCGTGGGTGTTATCGCTACTGGCACTAACCTGACGCTGCCTGGGGCTGGTGCTTGCCAGTTCACCAAAACGCTACAAAAAAAACTGTTAGCGATCGCAGGGATCAGGCCTGACTCTGCGAACGCTGCAGTTATTTGTTTAGTGTTTTGTAAGTGCCAGTGATCAATCGATACTGCACTTGGGTGGGCTGGGCAGGGCCGGGCGGAGGGGCAAAACGCAGGTGCTAGCAGGTATCTGGGCTGATCCCGCTAACACTGCATTTTTGGGAACCCTAAACTGCTGGGGACGGTAGTATAAATCTGATCGGATCAGATATTGATCCCTTCAGATACTATACCACTAAGGGAGGTGTATGGTGCGTGCGTGGGTGTTAGCGGTACTGGCGCTAACCTGACGCTGCCTGGGGTGACACAGACCCTATCTGACCCTAAAACCTAACTTATATCACCGCCGGGTGATCAGGGGGCTAAACCTTTATTAGGTAATAAACGGCGGGTGCCCTGACACTATAAAAAATAAACTAACTAACCAGCGTCACCCGTAACGGTTATATGGTGATCACTGGTGAAAGGGTTAACTAGGGGGCAATCAAGGGGTTAAAACCTTTATTAGGTAGTACATAGGGGTCCCTGACGCTATAAAACGCTGACGGAGAACCTATATATTTACCTCCCTAACTAGCGTCACCAGTGACACTAATACAGCGATCAGAAATACGATCGCTTAGTGACACTGGCGACGGGAGGTGATCAAGGGGTTAAAACTTTATTAGGGGGGCTAGGGGGGTACCCTAGAGCTAAAGGGGGCTAACACTAACTGCCCTACCACACTTACTGTCACAAACTGACACCAATGCAGCAATCAGAAAAAAAAACTGCTTGGTGTCACTGTGACGGGGGGGAGGGGGGCTGATCAGGGGGTGATCGGGGGTGATGGGGGTGCAAAGTATGCCTGGTGTGTTTTACTGTATGTGTGTGTGTTGTGTACTCACATCGATGTCTTCTCTCCTCTGCGCCGGAACGGAAAATACAGAGCCGAGGAGCGATGACATCACTTCCTCTGCCGCTGTTTACTATACAGCAGCAGAGGAAGAATCTCATTCGTGGGGAGCGATCGCAAGGGGTGGCCATGAATGAGTGGTCTCCCCCTCAACCTGGATCGCTCCCCTAATGAAGCCGACCGCCTCAGGCACCGGGGGGGGCGCAATGTGCCCCCCGCCCGCGGGAGGCAGATCACGTACCAGGTACGTGATTTTGCCTGCTCATGCCATTCTGCCGCGGTATATCTGCGTTAGGCGGTTGGCAAGTGGTTAATTCACCTTTAATTCCACTGAAGGATACAGAATATTTTTCAGCGGGGATAGAGACATTGTTTGGTAAGTGGATTATACAAGAGGATGCACAACTAACGGATATAATGGACCAGGGTAAAATGTACACATATCAGGAATTAAAAAACAAAGGGGAATTGATGGTCATAGATGAATGGCGGTATAGCCAATTAAACCATTTTATAGAAACACTGCCTCAGCCCATTAGATCATCCAAAAATCTACGGCCCTTGGAGAAACTGTGTGTGGATAAAGTAGGGAAGAGGGTGATCTCTAGGATCTATAGCTTGCTGATTGAAACAAAGGAGATACCGCCATACATCAAGAAGTGAGAAAAGAAACTAGGTATACAGCTTAAAGACCTAGAAATTAGACAACTACTGAGGAGGGTTCATACTACGTTGGTAAATTGCATTATGATAGAGCTAAATTATAAGTGTTTGGTGAGATGGTATATAACTCCTAATAGAGCACATAAATGTCAAAGTGAAACATCGCAATTTTGCTGGCGGGGGTGTAAAGAGATTGGGACTATGGCCCACATTTGGTGGCATTGCCCGGAAATTAAAAAAATACTGGGGGAGTTTAGGCAAATAATCAGTGAGATAACTAACATAGAGGCCCCAGACGATCCGTGGGGGTACTTATTCCATGAGATTAGAATGCCAACTGGGAAATACATGAGAACGTTACTACCACAGCTCTTAAATGCCGCCAAAAGCCTTATACCTAGATATTGGCAAGGAACAGGAAGGCCCACAGTGAAGAATTGCTTTAACAAAATAAATTAAATTCAAAGCCTAGAATACTAGGTTCAGTGAGGGGGCGGGAATGGAAGAGTTTGAAGAGAAATGGAGGGAATGGGCAGATTATAAGCGCTCAATTAGGTTTGCTGAAGTGATGGGAGCATAAAGTAAAAATCAGAAGATGTATTAAAGTAGCTAGACAGTCTGATGGAGATTAAGAAGAGGGGAAGAGTTGAGGATAGAACCGGTATGAGAAAGGGTGAGGAGGAGATTGGAAAGATGGGGCGGGGGGGGGGGGGGGATGCTTCGAAGGGGGGGGGGGTGAGAGTAGTGGGAAGGGTATAGGGGAATGTATTTTTGTATGTGTTTTAACTGTATCAGCTGAGGCGGCGTCTCACTAAATGTAAAATGTTGTTTGATACAGATAAAAGTAATAAAGAAAAAGATATACAAAAAATAAACAAATAAAAATGTCCCAGTAAAACCCAGAGGTATCATCATTGTGTTGGAGGGAGTGCAGGTTTGAGGGAACACATGCACATATATGATGGCATTGTCCCCTGATTCAACCATTTTGGATAGAAATATTGAAAACGATTAAGAAGATTAGTGGTGTTGAGATCAGGCAGGATCCCTGGTAGCGTTTGTTCCACACCACGGGGGAGACAAGGAAAAAATATAGAGCAGCAGTGGTTCAGTTTTTGTTGAATGCAGCGAAAGCCCTAATTTCGAGACTGGAATGGAAACTAAAGAAAATCCTGTTAATAAAGGATTTGTTCAGGGAAGAAGATAAAACTAGATTTATGGAAGAACTAATATCTTTGCAAATTACTCCAGACAGAGATTCTATGGAACTTGGAGAGGTTGGCTTGAGTTTAAACAATCTGGGACCAGGGGCGGATCCAGAGTCTAGTCTCGGGAGGGGCACTGCCAGAAAATATATTTTTTTGGGGTACATCTATCGGGGAAATGGCTGGTGTTGGCGCTTCAATCATCACGGCACCATGGTTGTTATGGTGTCAGGATGATTGAAGCGCATTATTACTATTATTACACCACCATCACCAGATGCAGATTGTCACTTGCCACGTCGCCTGCCACATGTTGCGGATTGTCACTTGCCACGTCGCTTGTCACCAGATGCAGATTGTCACTTGCCACGTCGCCTGCCACATGTTGCGGATTGTCACTTGCCACGTCGCCTGTCACCAGATGAAGATTGTCACTTGCCACCTGCTAAGGTGGTCTCTTGTGTTCCAGAGACAGGCAGCAGAGAGATGATGTAATCTCTCTGCTGACGCAGCTGCCTGCATGGTAAGGGGGAACTGCAGGGATGCAGGGCGGGCGCCGGGCGGTGAGAGATGATGTCATTTCTCTGCTCCCCTGCCCGCCGGCTCCCTGATTGGCCAGCAGCCCACAAACACATCGAGCGGCACATCTCACCAACTGAGCCGCCGGGCCAGCCCACTGTCCAGTGGCGTCACTAGGGTTGGTGTCACCCGGTGCCGAAAAAATTGGTGTCACCCCCTCCTCCACCAACTACCTCAGTACAGACCCCCCTCCACTAACTACAGACCCCACTCCATCAATATAGCCCCCCTCCCTCAGTACAGACCCCCTTCCATCACGATAGACCCCCCCACTAAGTACAGACTCCCCTCCCTCAGTACAGACCCCCCTCCATCAGTATAGACCCCCGCTCAGTGCAGACCCCCCTTCCTCAGTATGGACCCCCCACTAAGTACTGACCCCCTCCCTCAGTACAGACTCCCCTCCCTTATTGTAGACCCCCCATCAGTACAGACACCCTCCATCAGTGCAGAGTCTGCAGACCCCCCTCCATCAGTATCAACCTCCCACCTCAGTGCAGACCCCCCATCAGTACATACACCCCCCTCAGTGCTGACCCCCATCAGTATGGAATCCCCCTCTCAATGCAGACCCCCCCATTAGTATAGAATCCCCCTCAGTGCAGACTTCCCCATCAGTATAGAATTCCCCCTCAGTGCAGGCCCCCATCAGTATAAAATCCCTCCCCCTCAGTGCCAACCCCCATTAGTATAGAACCCCCCTCAGTGCAAACCCCCATCAGTATAAAATCCCCCCTCAGTGCCAACCCCCATTAGTATAGAATCCCCCCTCAGAGCAGAGCCCCCATTAGTACAGAATCCCCCCTCAGTGCAGAGCCCCCATTAGTATAGAATCCCCCCTCAGTGCAGAGCCCCCATTAGTATAGAATCCCCCCTCAGTGCAGAACCCCCATTAATATAGAATCCCCCCTCAGTGCAGAGCCCCCATTAATATAGAATCCCCCTCAGTGCAGAGCCCCCATTAGTAAAGAATCCCCCCTCAGTGCAGAACCCCCATTAATAAAGAATCCCCCCTCAGTGCAGAACCTCCATTAATATAGAATCCCCCCTCAGTGCAGAACCCCCATTATTATAGAATCCCCCCTCAGTGCAGAACCCCCATTAATATAGAATCCCCCCTGCACATGTCAACCCACATATACATACATTTTACAGACCTCAGAACAGCGCGGATGATACACACAGCGGTGTGTGTCCCTCTGGCTCCTCCTCCTCCTGTGTGGATGTAAACAGAGAGGAGGGGGAGGCGGCTTCAGTCCGCTGCAAGACCTGAGGAGCAGATCAGGTCAGTGGGCAGTGTTAGCGGTGCGTGCCACTACCTACGAGTGTCACCCCTCTGACGGGTGTCACCCGGGTTCGGACCGCACCACCCGCACCCACCCAACAACGCCACTGCCGCCGTTTCACTCCTGCGGAGCCGCCCGGCGGCTCTCTCACCTATGGAGCCGCCTGGCGGCTCTCTCACTTACGGAGCCGCCCGCCGGCTCTCTCACTTACGGAGCCGCCCGCCGGCTCTCTCACATTCACCCGCATTTCTCGGTTCTCGGAGGGGGCAATTGCCCCATTGCCCCCCCCCCCTGGATCCGCCCCTGTCTGGGACTTACTTAAGCTATATGAGGGATTAAAGTATTGGGGGGGGGCTTTCTCTTCTTACTGCACTGGGGGAGTGGAGTTTAAAGGGGGGGTATAAATAGAATTGAGGAAGGAATGGGGGGGGGGAGGTGCACTGAACCAGGGTGCGAACATCTCTAGACCCACCCCCTAATCTTATTTAATTAAAAATGTAATAACACTTCAGGTTCACTTGGTTAAAAGGAGTGGGGTAAGTGGGATGTGGGGGTTTTATTTATTTATTTATTTATTTATTTTTCTAATTTTTTTTTTCTATCGTTTCACTGCACTGGGGGAGTGGAGTTTAAAGGGAGGAAAAGAAAGAGGGGATAGGTAGATTTGGGGAAGGAGAGAGGGGTGGGAAGGGGGTGCGTGGAATCGGGGTGGAACTACGGTGGAGGCCTTTGCGCAACCCTCCCTAGACGCACCCCCTAATTTCATTTAATGAATTACTAATTTCTTAGGTTCACAGGGGTGAAAGGATTGGGTTATGGTAGGTGGGATGTGTGGGGTTTTTTTTTTCTCTCATCCCCTCTCAAAAGTTGAGTATAAGAGTATGGAAGGGGGAATCTCAGAATTGGACGTTCATTTATACTAGATGGCAATACTGTATGATTTATATACCTTAGGAATGTCATGTATCATGTTTATCTTGATTTGTGAATGTTTTGTATTCTTGTATGTCAAGATTTTTGATTTTTATGTAAAATGTCTTTCTTTTTCTAAAAATGTATGAAAATAACTTAAAAGAAAGGAAGCTCTGGCCGGCTGAATGGAGTGGTAACAAAGGTAGGGAAAGCTCTCCAGTCCCTCTCCTCTCCTCCGAGTCCTAGGCTAGCTGATTATGTGGTGCTGCTGACTCCACTAGCACTTTGTATGTTTTGTGTGATATTCTTCTGCACTCCACATCCTCCGGAAAAAAAAAGCCACCCACGTGAATATAGTCAAAGTCCAGTCAATCACTGTGCACAGAACTGAGCAATGAGCACAAACCTGAAGTTGCAGATGTGACCGCACTGTGGACAAGGGGAGCTGCAGCTAATGAAGCTCCTTGAGCTTGTACTGGGACCAAATTATTTTGAACACTGAATACTGGGGCTGATTTACGAAGCATTTGCGCCATGACTTGCGGTGCACGCCGATGCGCAAATGACATTTTCGTATTTACAAAGCATTTGCGCCGGTAACACCGCGTGATCCCCCATTTACTATTCTCTTCCCGGCGCATGGGAAGAGGTGATCTGTACGCCACTATAGACCTGGAGCACGGCATGTTTAACTTCAAATTTAAACAAGCTGGAAGTGCCAATAATATGGGGGTGATGTGGGGTGATGTGGGGAAGTGTTGTACTAACTGGCCAAGTCACAAATATGGCCAATATAGAACAAGAAAGTGACTTTCTCGGAACAAGCCGGCAGTGCCGGCAAATACATTTAAACTGCGGGAGGTGAAATTATACACTGCGCATGCTCAAACGGCATTTGCGCTTGTTCAAATACTTTAGTTCAGTGCGCTAGCAAAATATTAGTAAATGTCAGGCAACGTAAAAGCATTTGCATAGGTTGAACGGGCGCACCTCTAGACGTTTTGTTTTTTTTTACGCTGGTTCACTTTGTGCGGCTCTAATGAAATGTCGGTCCGGCAAAGCGCATACAAGTTCATTGATAAAAACAGCATTAAGAAAACAAACACAATTCAGAAAAAAAAATGCATGGGGTTCCCCCGAAATTCAATACCAGGCCCTTCAGGTCTGTTATGGATATTAAGGGGAACCCCACGCCAAAAAAAAAAATGACGTGGGGTCCCCCCAAAAATCCATAACAGGCCCTTCAGGTCTGGTATGGATTTTAATGGGAACCCCGCGCCAAAATTTAAAAAAAAATTGGCGTGGGGTCCCCCCAAAAATCCATACCAGACCCTTATCTAAACACGCAACCTGGCAGGCCGCAGGAAAAGAGGGGGGGACGAGAGAGCGCTCCCCCTCCTGAACCGTACCAGGCCACATGCCCTCAACATTGGGAGGGTGCTTTGGGGTAGCCCCCCAAAACACCTTGTCCCCATGTTGATGAGGACAAGGGCCTCATCCCCACAACCCTGGCCGGTGGTTGTGGGGGTTTGCGGGCAGGGGGCTTATCGGAATCTGGAAGCCCCCTTTAACAAGGGGACCCCCAGATCCCGGCCCTCCCCCCTGTGTGAAATGGTAAGGGAGTACCCCTACCATTTCACTAAAGAACTGTCAAAAATGTTAAAAATGACAAGAGACAGTTTTTGACAATTCCTTTATTTAAATGCTTCTTCTTTCTTCTTTCTTCTATCTTCTATCTTCCTTCAGTTTCTTCCTCCATCTTCTTCTTCTTTTGGTTCTTCTGGCTCTTATGGTTCTTCCTCCGGTGTTCTCGTCCAGCATCTCCTCCGCGGCGTCTTTTTCCCTTCTTCTCCTCGGGCCGCTCCGCATCCATGGCATGGAGGGAGGCTCCCACTGTTCTCTTCATCTTCTTCTCTTCTTCATCTTCTTCTCTTCTTCATATTCTTCTTCGGGCCGCTCCGCATCCATGGTGGCATGGAGGGAGGCTCCCGCTGTTTGACGCTTCTCCTCTTCTGACGGTTCTTAAATAACTGGAGGGTGGGGCCACCTGGTGACCCCGCCCCCCTCTGACGCACGGGGACATGACGGGACTTCCCTGTGGCATTCCCCGTGACGCCACAGGGAAGTCCCGTCATTCCCAGGGAAGTCCCGTTATTTAAGAACCATCAGAAGAGGAGAAGCGTCACACAGCGGGAGCCTCCCTCCATGCCAGCATGGATGCGGAGCAGCCCGGAGAAGAAGATGAAGAAGAGAAGAAGATGAAGAGAACAGCGGGAGCCTCCCTCCATGCCATGGATGCGGAGTGGCCCGAGGAGAAGAAGGGAAGAAGATGCCGCGGAGGAGATGCTGGACGAGAACACCAGAGGAAGAGCCAGAAGAACCAGAAGAAGAAGAAGATGGAGGAAGAAACTGAAGGAAGATAGAAGATAGAAGAAAGAAGCATTTAAATAAAGGAATTGTCAAAAACTGTCTCTTGTCATTTTTAACATTTTTGACAGTTTTTTAGTGAAATGGTAGGGGTACTTTTCCAGATTCTGATAAGCCCCCCGCCTGCAGACCCCCACAACCACCAGCCAGGGTTGTGGGGATGAGGCCCTTGTCCTCATCAACATGGGGACAAGGTGTTTTGGGGGGCTACCCCAAAGCATCCTCCCAATGTTGAGGGCATGTGGCCTGGTACGGTTCAGGAGGGGGGGCGCTCTCTCGTCCCCCCCTTTTCCTGCGGCCTGCCAGGTTGCATGCTCGGATAAGGGTCTGGTATGGATTCTTGGGGGGACCCCACGCTGTTTTTTTTTTTTTTTATTCTGGCGCGGGGTTCCCCTTAAAATCCATACCAGATTCAGGTCTGGTATGGAATTTAGGGGGACCCCCACGTCATTTTTTTTTAAAATTTTGGTTTGGGGTTCCCCTGTGGGAAATTCCCATGCCGTTTTTATCAATGAACTTCTATGTGTATTGTCGGACCGGCAATGCATTAATAGCTGCGAGTAGTTTTAAATGACTTTTTTTCCTTTAAAATGTCATTTTGCTGTCAGACTGTTCTAAACACGGGAAACATGCGCCCCTTTACAGGCATACTATAGACACCCCCCAGCTATGAAATTTAAAGGGACATTACACTTTTATTGTTTCACTTTAAGCATTATTAAAATCACTGCTCCCGAAAAAAACATCCGTTTTTAAAACTTTTTTTTGCATTGATACATGTCCCCTTTAAAATTAGCACTTTTGATTTCTCCCATAGACTTTTAAAGGGTGTTCTGCGGCATTCGAATTTGCCGCGAACATCCCAAGTTGTTCGCAGTTCGGCGACCTTGCGAACAGCCGATGTTCGAGTCGAACATGAGTTCGACTCGAACTCGAAGCTCATCCCTACATATAAGCCTTTAAAATTAGCACTTTTGATTATTCATATTCTTGTCCCATAGACTTTAACGGTTGTTCATGTGTTCAAACACATTTTTTGCCTGTTCACAAGTTCTGGTGCGAACTGAACAGGGGGGTGTTCGGCTCATCACTAATTGCCGGACCGACATTTCATTATAGCCGCGAGTAGTTTTAAATAACTTTTATTTCTTAAGGGCCAGTTCACACCACATGCAGTCCAGTGCGTTTTTTTTCTGCATCAAAAACACACGGAAAGTAGGTTATATGGTTTTCAATGGCATAGTTCACACCAGTGCTTGCAGTTCCAGTGCGTTTCCAGTTCCCAAAAAAAAAAGTCGAACATGGTGCATTTTTTATGCACTGGACTATATTGGAACGCTGTAAAATGCATCAAAAACGCACTGGAACGCACCTAAATGCACCAAAAACGCACTGCAACACACTTGTCCTTATTTAGGCCTGATTCCCACCTATGCATTTTTAGTGCTTTTTGCATTTTGCAGATTTGCAATACAGAACGTGTTCCATAGGAAACCATGTTAAATGGACTGTAGTGCAGATCTGCAAAATGCAAAAAGCACTAAATATGCATAGGTGTGAATCAGGCCTTAAGGTTAAGAAAAAAGAGGGGGGAGCACTGGACTGCATAAAAAATGCACCAAAAACGCACTGGAACGCATAAAAAACGTGCATGCAGAAAAGCACCTGGAACGCGTCCGGACTGCATTTCTATGGTGTGATCTTGCCCTTAGGGCCAGTTCACACCATAGAAAAACAGTCCGGACACGTTCCAGGTGCTTTTCTGCATGCACGTTTTTTATGCCTTCCAGTGCGTTTTTGATGAAGTCCAGTGCTTTTTTTCACCCCTCTTTTTTCTTAACCTTAAATAAGGACAAGTGCTTTTTATTGCAGTTTTGATGCGTTTTACAGCTTTTCAGTACAGTCCAGTGCAGAAAAAAAGCAGCATGTTCTACTTTTTTTTCTGGAACTGGAACGCACTGGAACGGCAAGCACTGGTGTGAACTATGCCATTGCACACCATATAACCGAATTTCCATGCATTTTTGATGCATAAAATATGCACTGGACTGCATTGGTGTGAACAGGCCCTTAAGCAATTTGGCATATTTAAAGGCATTTCTCCTTGTTTTGTTTTTGGGGTTGTCCAATTGGGGACATTGATATATGTCCCTTAGGTTGGGACCTGGGCCCCATACTCATTTTAAGGCTAATAACTAGAAGATAAGCCAGCCAAGTGGGGACTAGTAAAATTGCCAAGTCAGTTCCCTTAGACTGCAATGGTATTTGTTGTATAACTTTTGCACATGTTAGGCTCGATAGTTGCCCCCCTGGACTGGGGGGTGTTTTGTCCCATCTGTAATTTTGGTGCATGCTGGATGATGTGCTTAATTTTGGACAGTGGGGTGGCTTATTTTGTGCTAGCTTCATTTGGGTTGTTCTGAGCATGCTCATGGACTTTGGTTTTTTTTGGTGGTGCTTTTTGTGTGTGAACAGCACTTGGATGTTTCTGGGCATGCTCAGAGTGTGTTTTTTGGGTTAGTAATTTAAGGACATCCTTAACAGGTGTACCCACTTTGAAGTTCAGTCTCTACATTGCGTGAACTTGTATTTTGTGTGTTTAATGGACTGTCCATGTGTTTGCAATTGCCTCATTAGCACACAAACCTATGTTATATAAAGCTTGCAGATAGCCATCTTTACTTTGCCCTGAAAAGAGCCAAGATTGTGTGTGTGGGGTGGCAAGAGAGTACATTTGGGTGTCCTTATCGAGTTTCTAACACATGTATTTTCTGTTTGTAGTTTGTTTGTTATGTTGTTGCAAAACAGATGTGTTTTTATGCAATTTATTTGTTACTTTGGTTTGCTGTTTTTTTTTGTTTTTTTTGGGGGTAGTGGTTATTTTACCATGAAATCTTTTTTATGTTGGCAATTTTTGTTGTTTTTACGTTCACTTTTGATTTAACTGTCTGTGCTGCCTTATTTTTAAAATTCTTTCTCAAGATGTTGTGCCTAATGTTGTTTTAATCCTTAATAAATGTCCATTTGTGGGTGCACTCCTTTTAACTCCTGTTAATTTACACTGCAAAAGGGTCAAACCTATTCTGTTAGTGTCTCAAATTAACATACATGTGTGTATTTTGCATTCCTTGCTTCTTTTCCAAGTCCTGGTGTTTTTTTTTTTTTTTTTGGACCAATAAAATTGTTTCAAATTCTTTGTTTTGTGTGTTCTTTTCATGCATCGGATTTTCCAGCTGCAGCTTAACTAGGCTGACTGGCATTTCTTGGACAAATCCCCTTTTCATTTTTTAGTTACTTTCTTTTTGAGCAGTGGTTTTCAGCCTCAGTCCTCAAGTACCCCCTGACAGGACATGCTTAGGAAATGTTATCTTCTCTAAAATAGCTGTCCAAAATACAAAGCCATTGACTTTGATTTAAAGCACCTGTGCAAGATGAAGGAAAACCTGCAAACATGGCCTGTTGGGGGGTACTTGAGGACAGGGTTGAGAAGCACTGATTTAGAGCACTGACCTAAAATCAAGCTGAAGCCAACCCTTTTCCAATTGTGGACATTTGAGGGAAATCAAGATTTTTATTTATTTTTTATAGGTTGGGCTTTGTCCCTTTTCTTAAAATTAGCTTCACTTCCTGTCCTAGCCAAACAGGAAGTGAGAGTAAAACCCTAATTTTTCCTTGGGGACACACAGGTCAATCTAACTAGTGCCCCCATTATGCAAATTGCACTCTAGCACTTTGTTGTGTACACCCCAAATTATTAGGTATTTTGGGGTTTATTAAAGGCAAATCCTTTCTGCAATACAAGTGTAGTTGATGAAAATCAGAAGGGTAGCACTGATGATTTTATCATCCAATCATGTAGAGGCAAAGATGCTGTTTTTTTTCTTTTCCTTGCATGTCCCCCTCGGATCTCCAGCAACTGAACTTCTAAGTGCACTTGTGGTGCAAAGTGGATTTACCTTTTAGTAAATAAACCCCAAGATACATAATAATTTGGGATGTACATCGCAAAATACTAGAGTGCAATTTCCCGAATGGGGAAACTATTTAGATTGACCTGTGTGTCCCCAAGGACATACATTGCTAGGGTTTTACCCTCACTTCCTGTTTGGCTATGTGACAGGAAGTGAATAATTTTGAATGCGAAATTGGCAACATTTGGTAGGTGTCTTCACCCTATCAGGGGTGTAGACATCCCCCAAAACTTATAATCCCTCTGCAGTCTATCCCCAAGCAAAAATAAGAAAGGATTTTTAATGAGTTTAACTTTGCAAAGACACATTCCTAAGTTCAATTGTGATGCATGTTAATGGCCCATTTAGACCTTTAATAGAAAGTCATCAGTGGCCTTTGACTCTAAACATTATTTTTGGCCAGTCCTAGAAATCTGCATCTGTTTTTCTATTAACCACTTGCTGTCTGTGTTATAGCCAAATAACGGCCACAGCGTGGACCTGAATTTCTGGGAGGCTGTCATAGGACGTAGTCACCAAGACTCGGGTGATCACAGATCAAAGTAAGGGCTGATCTGTTTATTTTTTCTACTCACGCTGACAGCATGAGGATAAAAATAAAAGCTGATCACCGGCTTAGGTGCAAGGGACATTGGTCCCGAAAAGGCAATTCTTGCCTCATCTGTGCCCACCAGTACCCCCTTCCAGTGCCACCTATCAATGCCCACCAGTGATCCCAAGCAGTGCTATCAGTGTAACCAATCAGTGCCGCCTCATCAGTGTACATCAATGAAGGAGAAAAATTACCTGTTTGCAAAATTTAATATCAAAATATCCAAAAATATACCAAATTATTTTTAAAAATCTGTCTTTTCTTTTGTTTGAACAAAAGAAAAAAAACACACAGATGATCAAATACCACCAAAAGAATGCTCTATTTGTGGGAACTTAAAAGAAAAAAAAAAACAT
Source organism: Aquarana catesbeiana (assembly GCF_042186555.1). Classification (NCBI taxonomy): domain Eukaryota; kingdom Metazoa; phylum Chordata; class Amphibia; order Anura; family Ranidae; genus Aquarana; species Aquarana catesbeiana. The sequence continues at coordinate 370,182,715 of NC_133327.1, read as the reverse complement.
TTGGCTAAGTATGACCACGCAATTGTCATTCAAAATGGATCAGCGCTGAAAATTGGTCAGGACAGCAGGGGGGTTTAAGTGCCCAGTAAGCAAGTGGTTAATTTCCATGCCAACTATGGATTTCTGTAAAAAAGATGTGTGCCCGCTGTGTATACGGCATGTGCGTAAGCAAGTCGCACACATATGAACGGTACCCATTGTAAATCATGGGGTACAACTTGTGATGCAACTTTTCAGTCCCAAGTGGCCTTAAGCTCTCTTTCCACTACTGCGAGTTGTTGTGCGACTTGACACATGTGTAGTCGCAGGACAAGTCAAAACACATGTATTTCAATGTTCCCCTGTTCTAATTGGTGCAACTCCAAAAAAAGTTCTTGCACTACTTTGTTCCAACTTCAGTGCAACTTTTTCTCAGATATTTTGAATTTGTCGCATGACACGGTATTAAGGCTTGGTTTCCACTATTGCAAGCCCAAAGTTGCGTGCTTTTTGCCGCGAGTTTCCCCCAACTTTTTGCCAAAACTTGAAGCAATGCCTGTGTATTTTTGAGGTCTATGGACCTCAAGTCGCATCAAAGTGGGACCAAAGTAGTGCAGGGGCTACTTTGAAGTTGCTGCGACTTGAAGTCGCAGACATATGAACGGTACTCATTGTAAATCATGGGGTAGAACTTGTGATGCAACTTTTCAGTCCCTAGTGGCATGACAAGTTGCAATAGTGGAAAACAAGCAGAAAAAGCACATTGTAAATCACACAACTTTGGTGTTGAAATAGTGGAAAGAGAGCATTAGGCTAAAGCGGTAATAGGAAGATGCACTGTAAGAATTACTTCTAATTGTAGAAATTCAAACCGGCTCTTGCACTGAATCTAATTTATGGAAGATCTAACTGATTGGCCAGTGTATGGTGACCTTTAAAGATATGAAAACTTGAATTTCTGGTGTTTAAGCCTCATACACACGATGGGACTTTGTACCCTGTGTACAGAGCCCACTCTGCTCAGCGGGGGATAGCTCAGTTGATCCCCGCTGGGCAGGCAGATGACAGGTCTGTCTCTGCACACTATGCAGGGACAGACCTGTTAGAGTGGCGCTCTCCTCTATGGGGGATCGGATGAAGACGGACTGTATTGTCCGTCGTCACCCAATCTGATCCGCAGATGGATGGAAAAATAGGTTTTTCCTCCGTTACACTTTTTAGGATTGAGTGGGTCGGATGTCAGCGGACATGTCACCACTGACATCCAACCCTCCATAGAGGTCTATGGAGTGTCTGTTCAGGTCTGTGGCGGACCTGAAAGGTCCATCCGTGTGAGGGGAGCCTTAGGCCCCTTTCAGACGCGTTAAAACTGCGCTATTTTTTGCGCTGCTTTACCGGCAGTATTCGGCCGCTATCGGTTTTAACCCCCGCTAGCGGCCGAAAAGGGGTTAAATCCGCCCGCAAAACGCCCGGTATAGCCGCGCTGTCCCATTGATTTCAATGGGCAGAAGCGGTTTATACACCGCTCCAAAGATGCTGCTAGCAGGACTTTTTTAGGTCCCTTTCACACTGGGGTGTTTTTAGGCGCTACATCACTAAAAATAGCGCCTGAAAAACGCCCTAAAGAAGTGGCTCCATTAATCCAACGAGGGCTTTCACACTGGAGCGGTGCGCTGGCAGGGCATCACAAAAAGTCCTGCCAGCAGCTTCTTTGGAGCGGTGAACTCACTGCTCCTCCCCATTAAAATCAATGGGGCAGCACTGTGATACCGCCAGCAAAATGCCGATCCAGCAGCGTTTTGCGGGCGGATTTAACCCCTTTTCGGCCGCTAGCAGAGGGGTTAAAACTGCCCCGCTAGCAGTCGAATAACGCCGCTAAAACGTCAGTAAAGCGGCGCTAAAAATAGCGACGCTTTACCGCAGACACCCCCCCGCCCCAGTGTGAAAAGGGCCTTAGGCTCTTTTCACACTAATGTGTTTTTTGATGCATTTTGCAGAAATGCATGGGAATTTTTTAACATGGGTTCCTATGGAACATGTTGACATCAATGCATTTTTGTGCCTCTGTGTTTTTGGAAAGGGTCGGGGACTTTTTTTCCCAGAAAATGCAGTGTTTTGCTTGTAATAGATTTTAGTGGACCTGCATCCAAAATGCAAGTACAACGTTTTTCATTTTTTTTTATTTATTTTTTTTACACTGTATATAGCTGGTTGCTAAGAAGGGGGCTGGGAAACCGGCCGCCGCGTCCTTAACAACCTATGAGTCATCAGCTGACTTCCCGCTCAATGTAAAAAAAAAATGCCGGTTAACAAAAAAAACTTGAAAAAAACAGCGTGGGGTCCCCCCCCCCCCAGGTCCATACCAGGCCCTTGGGTCTAGTATGGATTCGGAGGGGACCCCCATGCCAAAATAAAAAAAAAAGTGGGGGTCCCCCCAAAATCCATACCAGACCCTTATCCGAGCACACAGCCCGGCAGGTCAGGAAAGGGAGGGGACGAGCGAGTGGCCCCCCTCCTGAACCATACCAGGCCGCATGCCCTCAACATGGGGGGATGGGTGCTTTGGGGCAGGGGGGCTCTGCGCCCCCCACCTCAAAGCACCTTGTCCCCATGTTGATGAGGACAAGGGCCTCTTCCCGACAACCTTGGCCGTTGGTTGTCGGGGTCTGCGGGCAGAGGCTTATCGGAATCCGGGAGCCCCCTTTAATAAGGTGGCCCCCAGATCCCGGCCCCCCACCCTATGTGAATGAGTATGGGATATGTGGTACCCCTACCCATTCACCTAGGGAAAAAGTGTCAATAAAAAAAACAGACTGCACAGGTTTTTAAAGTAATTTATTAGACAGCTCCGAGGAGGGGGGTCTTCTTCTGGTTCTTCTCCACTGTCTCCGGCCTTTTCTCCCGTTGTTCCACCTGTTCTCCGCGCTCTCTGGGTCTTCTGCCGAGCTCCTATGTTCTGCTCTTTTGCCGCTCTTTTGCCGCTCTTTTGCTAGCGGAGGAGCCCGGTCTGTTGCCTTTTGCCTTCTTCCCTCTTCTTTTCTTCCGATGTTGACACGATGGTCTCTCAGGCTGGAATGCTCTCTGAGCGCTCCACTCTGACTTATATAGGCGGTGACCCCGCCCTCTTATGCCGTCACAGTCCCTGGGCATGCTGGTACTGTGACGTTTTAGGGGGTGTGGTCAACATCACCCGGTGACCACGCCCCCTAAAAAGTCACAGTCCCAGCATGCCCAGGGACTGTGACAGCATAAGGGGGCGGGGTCACCGCCTATATAAGTCAGAGCGGAGCGCCCAGAGAGCATTCCAGCCGGAAAAAGCGTTGTGTCAACATCAGAAGAAAGAGAAGAAAAGAGGGAAGAAGGCAGAAGGCAGAAAGCAGAAGGCAGCAGACCGGGCTCCTCCGCTATAGCAAAAGAGCAGAAGATAGCAGAGGAGCCCGGCAGAAGACCCAGAGAGTGCGGAGAACAGGTCGAACAACGGAAGAAAAGCCCGGAGACAGTGGAGAAGAACCGGAGAGACCCCCAAAGTCGGAAGAAGACCCCAAAGTCAGAAGAAGACCCCCGAAGCCGGAAGAAGACCCCCAGAGCTGTCTAATAAATGACTTTAAAAACCTGTGCAGTGTGTTTTTTTATTGACACTTTTTCCCTAGGTAAATGGGTAGGGTTACCATGTACCCCATACTTAGTCACATAGGGTGGGGGGACGGGATCTGGGGGCCCCTTATTAAAGGGGGCTCCCGGATTCCGATAAGCCCCCCGCCCGCAGACCCCGACAACCAACGCCCAGGGTTGTCGGGAAGAGGCCCTTGTCCTCATCAACATGGGGACAAGGTGCTTTGGGGTGGGGGGGCCGCAGCGCCCCCCCTCCCCAAAGCACCCATCCCCCACGTTGAGGGCATGTGGCCTGGTATGGTTCGGGGGGGGGGCGCTTGCTCGTCCCCACCCCCTTTCCTGACCGGCCAGGCTGCTTGCTTGGATCAGGGTCTGGTATGGACTTTGGGGGGACCCCACACCGTTTTTTCGGCATAGGGGGTTCCCCTTGAAATCCATACCAGACCGAAGGGCCTGGTATGCCCCTGGGGGGAACCCACGCCATTTTTTCTCACGCTGCTTTAATAGGAAGAGTATTTTTCCTATTGCAGGGAACGCGAGATGTACCTCGCAGAGAACCATTCACACGTGCAGGTACTCCTGTGTCTGCGCTGGTTCACACGCTGGATTAAGGATTTATCCAGCGCACCAATTAAGGTATGAACCAGCGCAGTGCATTCATCTTAGTAAATGACCCCCACTGTGTCGGAAAACAAAAAGAAACAAGTTATATGTGCAATAAGATTTATTTATTGCGTAGCATGTATCCATGTGGTATATGTGGTGCTACTATTTATTGGTTAGTCTGACCATTGCTAATATTTTGTTTATAGATAGATGATGGTGAGTTGAATCAAATGCTATTTTCTCATACTTTTTAGGGAGGGTGGTAGTGGCATCTAGGGGAATCTCAATCCTCTCTCTATAATTTCAGCAATGTCATATTCATGCACATTTGACAGGCAGTGTAGGATTCCCTAATAATGGAAATAGCAGGTAGATCTGGGAATTTAAAAGCCAGGTCTTTCCCATCACAGTCTCCAAGAGGCACATGAAGCTGAGGGTGATTCGTCCAAAAAAGTTGTGTGTGGACTGACTAGAGAGATGCATAGATCACTAAATATAAATATAATTATACGCAAATCTTGACTTTCTATATAAAACTCAAGCTTGGTCCTGTCCTCCAGCACTCAGTAATGGTCATTGAAGCTGCCTATCACACTATAGGACAAATAAAGAGGCTGGGGAGATGGGAAGTTGTGAGATCAAACTCAATTTATGCAGGAAGAGTTAAGATTTGCGTTGATTTAAGCTGCCTATAATTCTGGATCTGCTGATCGGTCTGCTGAAGGTAACCTCTGTTTACAAAGTTTTTATCACATGTTTATCACAGTTTAAATTACTTACTCTCATGACAGGTTTCCTTTTGCAAAGCTATTTTGTAAGCTTTGAAAGAACCCTGGCAATAACAAATTTGAGAGAAAACGCACTAAAAACCAAACTGAAAGATGTGAAGAAATGAAGAGAGGTAGCTGGGAGGAAATTTAGTAACTGGAAAACATGTAGAACACTACCTACAAGTGTACTCATAAGTTTACATATCCTGGCAGAATTTATGATTTCTTGGCCATTTTTCAGAGAATATGAATGATAACACAAAAACTTTTCTTTCACTCATGGTTAGTGTTTGGCTGAAGCCATTTATTATCAACCAACTGTGTTTACTCTTTTTAAATCATAATGTCAACAGAAACTACCCAAATTACCCTGATCAAAAGTTTACATACCTTGGTGATTTTGGCCTGATAACATTCACACAAGTTGACACAAAGGGGTTTGAATGGCTATTAAAGGTAACCATCCTCACCTGTGATCTGTTCAATGGGTTTCTGGATTCCTGACAGACCCTTGCATCTTTCATCCTGTGGTGCACTGATGTTTCTGGATTCTGAGTCATAGGGAAAGCAAAAGAATTGTGAAAGGATCTGCGGCAAAAATTTGTTGAACTGTATAAAACAGGAAAGGGATATAAAAAGATATCCAAGGAATTGAGAATGGCAATCAGCAGTGTTCAAACTCTAATCAAGAAGTGGAAAATTAGGGGTTCTGTTGCAACCAAACCACAATCAGGTAGACCAACTAAGATTTCAGCCACAACTGCCAGGAAAATTGTTGGGGATGCAAAGAAAAACCCACAAGTAACTTCAGGTAAAATACAGGACTCTCTGAAAACATGTGGTGTGGCTGTTTCAAGATGCACACTAAGGAGGCTCTTGAAGAAAGATGGGCTGCATGGTCTGCAAATGCCACAAAGTATCCCGCTTACAATACGCCAAACAGCACAGAGACAAGCCTCAAACCTTCTGGCACAAAGTAATTTGGATTGATGAGACCAAAATTGAGCCTTTTGGCCACAACCATAAATGCTACATTTGGAGAGGAGTCAACAAGGCCTATGATGAAAGGTACACCATTCACTTTGAAACACAGAGGTGGATCGTTCATCTGTCCTGTATACAGCTATATACACTCACCTTCTTCCTTCCTGTATATAGAGACCTTCCTCCATCATTGCTGACTGCAGATATACAGTGGGGCAAAAATTTATTTAGTTAGCCACCAATTGTGCAAGTTTTCCCACTTAAAAAGATGAGAGAGGCCTGTAATTGTCATCATAGGTACACTTCAACTATGAGAGACAAAATGTGGAAACAAATTCAGACAATCACATTGTCTGATTTTTGAAAGAATTTTTTTGCAAATTATGGTGGAAAATAAGTATTTGGTCAATATCAAAAGTTCATCTCAATACTTTGTTATATATCCTTTGTTGGCAATGACAGAGGTCAAACGTTTTCTGTAAGTCTTCACAAGGTTGTCACACACTGTTGCTGGTATGTTGGCCCATTCCTCCATGCAGATCTCCTCTAGAGCAGTGATGTTTTGGGGCTGTCGCTGGGAAACACGGACTTTCACCTTCCTCCAAAGGTTTTCTATGGGGTTGAGATCTGGAGACTGGCTAGGCCACTCCAGGACCTTGAAATGCTTCTTACGAAGCCACTCCTTCGTTGCGTGTGTTTGGGACCATTGTCATGCTGAAAGACCCAGCCACGTTTCATCTTCAATGCCCTTGCTGATGGGAGGAGGTTTGCACTCAAAATCTCACAATACATGGCCCCATTCATTCTTTCATGTACACGGATCAGTCGTCCTGTTCCCTTTGCAGAGAAACAGCCCCAAAAGCATGATGTTGCCACCCCCATGCTTTACAGTAGGTATGGTGTTCTTTGGTTGCAACTCAGCAACTCTCTCCTCCAAACATGACGAGTTGTGTTTCTACCAAACAGTTCTACTTTGGTTTCATCTGACCATATGACATTCTCTCAATCTTCTTCTGGATCATCCAAATTCTCTCTAGCAATCCTCAGACGGGCCCGGACATGTACTGGCTGAAGCAGGGGGACACGTCTGGCACTGCAGGATCTGAGTCCCTGGCGGCGTAGTGTGTTACTGATGGTAGCCTTTGTTACGTTGGTCCCAGCTCTCTGCAGGTCGTTCACTAGGTCCCCCCCGTGTGGTCCTGGGATTTTTGCTCACCGTTCTTGTGATCATTTTGACCCCACGGGGTGAGATCTTGTGTGGAGCCCCAGATTGAGGGAGATTATCAGTGGTCTTGTATGTCTTCCATTTTCTAATTATTGCTCCCACAGTTGATTTCTTCACACCAAGCTGCTTGCCTATTGCAGATTCAGTCTTCCCAGCCTGGTGCAGGTCTACAATTTTGTTTCTGGTGTCCTTCGACAGCTCTTTGGTCTTTACCATAGTGGAGTTTGGAGTGTGACTGTTTGAGGTTGTGAACAGGTGTCTTTTATACGGATAACAAGTTCAAACAGGTGACATTAATACAGGTAATGAGTGGAGGACAGGTCTGTGAGAGCCAGAAATCCTGCTTGTTTGTAGGTGACCAAATACTTATTTTCCACCATAATTTGCAAATAAATTCTTTCAAAAATCAGACATTTTGTCTCTCATAGTTGAGGTATACCTATGATGACAATTACAGGCCTTTCTCATCTTTTTAAGTGGGAGAACTTGCACAATTAGTGGCTGACTAAATACTTTTTTGCCCCACCGTACATCATCTGTCCTGTTACTGTATATATATAGCTGTGTACAGGACAGATGATGTATATCTGCAGTCAGTGATGATAGAGGAAGGTCTCTATATACAGGAAGGCAGGTAGGGTGTATATAGCTAGAGAAGACAGGACTTTTAAGGTGCCAAGACAACAACCGAATAGTTTATATAGAAATATATTTTATTAATTAAACAACAATTTATTTTAAAATTAACAATGACGATTCAAAAAAAGCATATATTTCATACACCAATGCAGCCACTTCTTACTCTATATGTTTTGCTCACAAGAACTTCCTCAGGAGCTTTTGAAAGTACTGCATAAAGCTGATACTACAAGAGAAATAAATAATTATGATACACTTACTTCAAGATATTATGACAATTGAGTCAGGGTAAATTTCATAAACATAGTATTACAAGCATTTTAACAAATGATGAACTGAGGATGTGTGCCTACCAGATGCTCTAAAAACACAGGAGTATTTAAATCGATTAAATGATTTTGGTTCCTTCCGGAGCCTAAGTCAAAGGGACAGGTTTGCGACCATAGGGAAAGAACAATATTCTGAAATACATAGGATAGCCTATCAGTTAGGCTAAATCAACATTGCTAATCAAGTATTGTACAAAAAGGTAGTCTAAGTCCCATCTGAACAGATGAGATCAATTTACCTTGATCAAGATAGATTTTCAAAAAATACAACCAATACGTTCCTTTATTCCCTGAATGAGAATACGGTTTGCTGCTGGGAGTGACAATGAGAAAAGAACAGCAGATGGAACTTGGTGGGGCTATAAAAGACCCAGACATGAGCTTACAACAATACTGCTGTAAGAGCCTGTTGTCCCAGAGAATCAGCCAGCATATTCCAAAGAAGCAAGTGAAAAAAACACAACAAAAAATGTATATAAGTATATGGATATAATTTGTCCCATATTGGGATCCCATTGGAAAAAGTTGGTTCCTGTTCCTGGAGGAGCATGGGTCCCACATCACTCTAGAGCTGAGCAACAGCATTACAGGTAGACATCAGAAGGTCACCTGCAGGTGTTGGATGGAGAAGCCCCCTCTCCTCCTAAGCGGAGGGAATGGTGATTAATGACCCCAATAACCCCTCACATGGACAGGATAACAGACAGTCCATGTCCATGCGCACCAAAGCGCACCCCCATCACGGGTCGGGCTCAATCTAATGCTCGACCAGCACCAGGTAAACAATCCATGTTTCAGGCACTGATGGGTCCTCTGGATTAGTTAGGAGGAGCCTCATCATCCAACACGACCCAATCACCACTCACACCTGCACCAAATCAGGTAAGCTACCCAAACAGGAACCCGCACCAGATAGATTTACGCCCAGCACCAATTTTTTTCCCAGCAGGCGTTGGATCCAAAGAAAATGCTCAATATGGAGCAAGTAAGTCACCACAAAATCCCACAAGCAAAACCAAATTTGAAGTAATTAATCTATCCTCTTATTCTTTGTCCAATGAACAAATCCAAGTATTAAGTCTAGGCCTTATGTTCTGCCCCACTCAGAAAATAGATCAATTCAAACTTATTAAAGATCTAAATTTACTCTCATGGAAATTAATGTTTAAAGCAATTTATGCCAAATTAAATTAAATCACAATTAATGATATTAAAGCTCTTGATGACCTAATTTGTGAAAAAAAAAAGCTCTTGATGACCTAATGGATCCCGGGGAGGAGGATCATACCGATGAGATTGAGCTCCCCATTATTGGGTATTCTCCATCTCAGTTGGGTAATGCTCCCCCTGCTGATGCCCCTAAGATTCCATTCTTGGCTAAGGAATATAAGCCAAAGTCCCAAACATTCCCTGCCCTTCAAGCAAATCCAAATATTTGGACATTTACAAAATAGGTTACTAATGAAATACAGCAGACAAAATGGAAAGGAATCTTTCATTCAAATTTGACACCTGATCAACAGGAGGCTGTTCGCCTATTGCAACAGAACTCCAATTTGGTCATCAAACCCTCAGATAAAGGGGGCAATTTAGTGGTAATGGATCATAACCATAATTGGTATAGAATGGTATCTGAAGGATTTGTTAAAAACATTGATATACAGTATAGGAAACGAATTGGCTCTGCCTACTGTAATAATTTGATCAACAAAAAAACATGGGAATCCCAAAAACACTGACTACGCGTTGCCCAAAATTCACAAGAGTTTAACCCATCCCCCTGGGTGACCGATCGTCTCGGGGAATGGGTGTCTTACAGAGGCAGCCAGCCAGTTGGTGGACGATTATCTTTGTCCCCATATGGGGGCGTTAACTACCACCATCAAGGACACTATGGACCTATTGTGGGCCCTTGAAGGGATTCATATCACAGAGGGTGCTCTACTGGGGTCCATTGATGTGGAGGCCCTCTACAACTCCATCCTCCATGAGCTGGGGGTTGGGGTTGTGGGGGGCTTCATCCAAGAATGGGATCAAACAGCTGGACCTTACCATAAATTCATTTTGGACTTGTTGCAATTTATACTTTCAAACAATGTTTTTCTTTTTGGGCGCTCCCACTACCTCCAGGTGCAGGGGGTGGCCATGGGGATTAAATGTGCCCCATCGTACCCCAACCTGTACCTGGGGGGTGGGAGCATGACCTCTTTTTCAGGAAGGATATGCAGGAATTTTTCAGCAAGGTTATGATATGGCGTCATTTTATCAATGACATTTTCTTGATATGGACGGGCACACAAAGTTGCTCGCCTTCTTTGAAAATCTGAAATTTAATAATTTCAATTTAAAATTTACCATCGACTATGATGAACATATATTGAGCTTTCTAGATGTTCAAATTTTAATTAATCCTGATGGTAGCCTTGACTCTAACCTACTTCACAAGTCCTCTGCAGGAAACTCTATTTTACATGCTGATAGTTCCCATCCATCACCCTTAGTGATGAGTATGCAGTATAGTCAGTATTTAAGAATAACACAAAATTGCAGCAGAGGTGCTGATTTTGAAAAGGAGGCCAAGGCTTTACAACTGCGCTTATATGAAAGAGGTTATAGTAAAAAATGCCTCAAACGGCTTGTAAACCGAGCAAGAAATCAGGATAGGGTGCAGCTCATTCATAATAAGAAACATCTCAAACCCAAGGCGGGTGTAAGAATGATCACCTGTGGTGAACATCTATATTCCCCCTCCATTCTCAGTAGAAGTACTCTCTAAATTATCCCTTCAATTACTGAATAGGCCTTCTGGCCCTTTGCTTTATGTAGGGGATTTCAATGCAGTCCTGGACCCAACGGTAGACCGCCTGGGTGGGGGAGGCAGATCTTTCCCCTCCTTTGTAGACTGGGCCCAGGTCCATGGTCTGACCGAGGTATGGAGATGGAAACATCCGGATGACTGCCAATTTTCCTGCCATTCGGATTCTTCCATACTATGTCTAGGCTGGATATGGCATTTGCGTCGACAGAGACCCTTCCCGTTGTCTCCGCCATCTCATACCTGCCCAGGGGAGTCTCAGATCATGCCCCATTGTCGGTGTCTCTCCTCCTCCTTCCAGGTTTGGGACCTGCTTTGTGGCGCCTGAACTCATACTGGCTGGAAGAAAAGATGGTACAGAGTGAGTGTAGGATGAGTATTTCTAACTACTGGAAGCATAATTTAGATAAAGTAGACCCCTCCACGGAATGGGACACATTTAAGTCTACATTGAGAGGTACCTTTATGTCTATTACAGGGATTTTACGTAAAAACAACAAAATGCGCACTGAGGAATTAGAAAATGCTATGGTATGTGCGGAATCTGCTTATGCCTCTAACCCTGCCTCTGACACTAGGGAGACATGGTTACAGAGCCGTAGGGAATATGAAATCCGTCTGCTAGATCTCACACAAAAACGCATGTTGTATGTTTCACAAAAGTCGTTTGAATATGGTAATAAAGCAGGACATCTCTTGGCATATCTGACCAAACCTGACCATACCCCCATTTCTATACCACGAATCCTTACTACTCAAGGTACTATTAGTGACAACCCAGGAGATATCCTAGACTCCTTTCTAAGCTTTTACAGAAAACTGTACACTTCCAGGGTTGACTATGATGATTCCCAGTTGTCGGACTATCTGGCTGACATATCTCTTCCCTCCTTGTCAGATGAGGGATGGGACATGTTGGAGGAGCCTATCACGGCCGAGGAGATTGCAGCAGCGGTCTCCCAAATGCCTGCACATAAAACCCCTGGACCTGATGGTTTCCCGACTGAATGGTATGCTAAGTTCAAGGACCTTCTATCCCCCCTCCTTCTTCGAACCTATAACAAAGCCCTAGAGACTGGGATCCTTCCCCCATCGATGAGGGAGGCTTTGATAGTTCTTCTGTTAAAACCCCGAAAAGACCCACTTCACTGTGAATCTTATCGTCCAATTTCTCTTATAAATGTGGACGTTAAGATTCTGGCCAAAATATTAGCAAACCGTTTAAATACTGTGGTTACATCCTTGGTTAATAGCGACCAGGGTGGATTTATCCCTGGCAGGTCTACTAGAATGAACATACGCCGACTGTTCCACAACTTGCAATATCCACATGACTGCCCTTCTACACGTGTCATTGTGTCCTTAGACACCTGTAAAGCATTTGATAGTGTGGAATGGCCGTACCTTTTTCGGGTGCTACAGAAGTATGGTTTTGGTCCCCGTGTGATAGCATGGATAAAACTTCTGTACACCTCCCCAACGGCTAGGATAAGGGTTAATTCATCTATTACTGATCCCTTCCCAATCACTAGGGGCACTCGACAGGGGTGCCCATTGTCGTCCCTGTTGTTTGCCCTTGCCATGGAGCCACTTGCAGTTCGCATTCGCTCCTCCCCTACAATTAAAGGCCTCCCAATTGCAAATATAGAGGAACGCATTTCTCTTTACGCAGACGATACACTGGTGTACCTGGCAGATGCTAATGAGTCTCTGCGGGCTCTACTGGAGGAGGTCAACACCTTTGGGGACTACTCTGGATTCCGGGTTAACTGGGACAAGTCCAGCCTTTTTCCCTTGGATGTGAATGACCCTCCTCAGGTGCACCCGGACTCCAAGCTTCAGGTGGTGTCTTCTTTTAGATATCTTGGAGTGTTGGTTCAGGCTCCCTTATCTTTATATGCTACTAATAATCTTGACCCTTTGCTGACCCGCCTCCAGGAACAAACTAAACAATGGATGGATTTGCCGTTGGACCTCATGGGGAGGGCCAATATTCTTAAAATGATTTATTTACCCAGACTGCTTTATATCCTCTCTAACTCCCCATGTAAAATATCAAAAGCTACTTTCAAATGCATAGATGTGATATGTACTTCTTTCCTGCAGAAGGGTGGATCCCCCAAAGTGGCACTTGAGACCTTGAGACTACCAGCCCATCTGGCAGGTCTAGCATTCCCTAACTTTTTCCTGTACTATATGGCATCTCAACTGGTGCACATACATGACTGGATGAACCCAGATCCGGCTAATGCCTGTACAGCCACAGAGGGGGCTAGCGCATCCTCACATGAAACTTTACATAACATAATATATAGAGGCCAGGTCCCAGACCGCCCTGGAACTTCTCTGCTTTCAGCCTCCCTCTCACTGTTTAAATACATTACCACAAAAATATCGAAACATTCTTGGCTGAAATCCCCTAACAACCCCTTGTGGTTTAATCCCAATCTGCAAGAATTATACTCTTTTCCAGATGTCAATCATTGGTATTCAAAGGGAGTTAAATATCTATGTCACTTATATACTACACTGGGCTTTAAAACTTTCTCTCAGTTGAGTACAGACTTTGATTTGCCAAGATCACACTTATTTTATTATTATCAGCTTAGACATGCCATACATGCCCAATTTTGTACCTTAGATGATATCACTGATCTGCCTCCACTGGAAAGACTACTTAGGCAACCAGAACCCTCTAAATTGGTTTCCACTTACTATGCAGCCTTAATGACTGACTTTAACCCTAGGTTTCACAGAGCACAGGAGAAGTGGGATTCATTGGATATTGATATGGTAAACGACGACTGGACAGAATTTAGTGACACATATAAAACCTCTGTCATTTCCTCCCGTGACCGTATCATACAAGTTATAATTTTTCATCAGACCCACCTCACTCCGGCCAGACTGTATAAAATGGGTCTCTTGCCATCAGCTGTCTGTTTCCGAGGCTGTGGCCAGGAGGCAGACTTCTTACATTGCTTCTGGTCGTGCCCGATAGTTAGTGACTTCTGGGAGGAAGTGGGTGCCTTTATTTCGACTGTGTTGGGCCTTCCTAACATAATCCACCCTAAGAACTGCTTGTTGGGAGTGTTTGGAGATTTACATATACCATCACATGCCAAGAGATTGCTCCGTATTCTTTATTTTTATGTTAAAAAATCTATTCTACTGTCCTGGAAAGGTGCACAGGCCTCTTTGAAGTCCCTCTGGTTAAAACTTATCAATGACTCCATTCCATTATACAAACTAACTTTTGAAATTCGCAAACGAAATAAAACCTTTTATAAAATTTGGGGAAAATGGTTGGCTAGTCCGCTAACTCTTTCTAAAAATTGAATACAATTGATCATTGATGGGCCGTGCCATAGGGACCTTCAATACCAGGTCCATTAATATGGTTATGTCGTGTAAAAGTGCCTATATCTGACTGTTATTATTACCAATATCTCAACTCTCTTGAAATGAAATGACATGCTTACAATGACTTGTGTGATCTAACTACTATTTGGACACCACTTTTGTATACTTAATGGATCAGATACTCATGTGTGTTTTGTTTTTGTTTTTATTTTATTTGTGACTGTTTGTGTCTGTTGGTTTGTGTTGAACCTAAAATCAATAAAAATATCTTTAAAAAAAAAAAAAAAGAATGATCACCTGCTTCTCAGGACAACACAAACAAGTCCGTAACATAGTGCAGAAGTATTGGTATTTACTACTTGCTAATGAAACTGTATCTAAATATCTAAAAACCTACCCTGAGATAACTTTTAGAAGTTCCAGGTCTCTGAGAGACAGTTTGGTCCATAGCCATCATCAGTCCAAAACTGAAGGTCAAAACAAACGCAGGGGAACTTTCCCTTGCAAAAAATGCAATTTTTATTCCAGATACATTCATGGAGCCCAGCAGATAACATTGCGCGATGGACATGTCTACAGACCGCGATTTTTGGCCAATTGTCAATCGGTGGGGGTGGTCTATATCATGATATGCGACTGCGGTGCATATTATGTGGGGAAAACAAAGAGGCCCTTCTTCCACCCTATTTGTGACCATGTCAAATTAGTCTCCAAATCCAAATGGAAACACCCAATAGTAGACACATGGGTCTTTTCCATGGGTTTGACTTTTCCAAGATGCATTTTTTTGCCTTGGAATACCAACCATTAAATGAGAGAGGGGGTGATAATGATAAGCTGATTTTACAGTGAGAGGCCAGATGGATTCATAATCTATTGGCTTTCAAACCTCCGGGACTGAATGATGCTCATATAAGCCATTTTTATGATCAAGCCTAATCTGACAGCATCAAAATCCATCTCTTTTTTGTGCCTTCTTTACCTTTATCCTTTCCCTATTTTTATTATTTTCCTTTCCATTTTTTCCCTCCCCTTTCCTTTTTTACCCCCACTTTTATCCCCGGCCCCACATCCCCCCCCCTCCCCATAGCCTTCTTTTTATCCCCTCCTTGACAATTGCTTTCCTGCACCCGGTTTCTGCCAAGGTGGGAATATATGTTAAAAGTTCATTGATTTTTATGTCTTATGTTTTCTATAGGTGTGATACTGTTCGCCTAAATGCTCAATGTACATGATGAGCTGGGTAAGTGTTGTTTTTCCAGATGCAATTGAAATTTGACCAATTTAAATTTTTCGGGGATTAGCAATCATACGGATGCCCCAGGCACCTGCTACATGTATGTCTAACCAATCATCCATGGTTTGCTTGAGCCCTACTAGCGATGTCAGGGCAAGTGTCTATAATCCTTGTGTTTTACCACCCACCCACCCAAGATTATATTGTATTATGCATTCACAAAGAGTTTCATACAATGATCTACCAATTAATTGATTCCAGATTGTTTGATTGTTCAATAGACTGTTATTGAGCCTTGCGGACTAAGACTGGGATGCGTTAAAGTTTGTGTGTAACAGCAGGTGTCCCAATACTTTTGACAATATAGTGTATATATAATTATTATATATACACAGTACTGTGCAAAAGTTTTAGGCCGGTATGAAAAAAATGCTATAAATTAAGAATGTGACCATAGAACTCCTTTTTTTTATTTTTTTTATTCCATTTTTATTAATGGCCAAAATAAAGTGCAAAAAGTTGGACAAGAACGTAGTTGACCAAAACCATTACTCATATAAGACATAACAAATGTGTCAATGTTCCAGCTGATCAGAATGACTAAAAAAATAAATAGAAAATAAAACAACACAAAACAGAAGCATCAAAATTTAAAAACCAAGATTTCAACTGTGGCTTCATAGCCGGTGATTCTGCAGAGTAGGACTGATAAGGTTTGCCATGTATCAATATTCAATCTAGCCTAGACAAAAGGTTAATCTAGACTTGTCATAAAGTATATACTTAAAGGATTTAGGAAGTATAGTAGTGAGGAACAAACTATCTTCTGGTTATAGTTCAAGCACAGGGAGAACAGTAGCACTTTTTTATTACTTCAAACCGATTCACGGATCAGAGAAATCTATAAAACTCCTTTTAACCTTGAACTTCACTACATCGATTATGTACACTGAAAGTAGAAGTCCGGTCAATCCTATGTAATCTTAATTCTGCTCTCACCCCCCCCCCACATTCTAATGCCCTGTACACATGGTCGGACTTTGTTCGGACATTTTTTCCGACGGATGTTGGCTCAAACTTGTCTTGCATACACACGGTCACACAAAGTTGTTGGAAAATCAGATCGTTCTAAACGCGGTGACGTAAAACACGTACGTCGGGAATATAAACGGGGCAGTGGCCAATAGCTTTCATCTCTTTATTTATTCTGAGCATGCGTGGCACTTTGTCCGTCGGATTTGTGTACACACGATCGGAATTTCCAACAACGGATTTTGTTGCCGGAAAATTTTATATCCTGCTCTCAAACTTTGTGTGTCGGAAAATCCGATTGAAAATGTGTGATGGAGCCTACACACGGTCGGAATTTCCGACAACAAGGTCCTATCACACATTTTCCATCGGAAAATCCGACCGTGTGTACAGGGCATTAGTCCTATACTAACTATCCTGTATAGGAAAGATGTCTATACTTACCTGATCCAAGGGTGCTCCTGTCCAGTCACATGACGTGAAAGGAGATATGCTGTATATTGAATTGTCAAAAATAACTATTGTTTGTATTGTTTTTCTAATTCTGATGTTAAAAAATTAAAGTGTATGCTGTGATCATAGATCTAATCTAAAATTCAGATTACACAAACAAGTGAATACGGCAAAGGAGAGACTAATCCCATCACGGTCAGCTTCAGTTTGATAAAAGGAGCCTCCAGGCAGCTGCTGGAGTTTGACTTTAATAGTATTTTCATCCAATGTACAGTATATTACAGCGGTTGAAAAACGCTGCAAAAAATAAATAAAAAATCCCCTGTAAGACAAATGCATAATTTGCTAGTATGCATCGCATAATAGCACATTATGTGAGACTTACCTTAAAAGGAAGCCTTCCAACGGCACTGTCACCACTGAGAAGGCTTCCATCTTCGCCTGTTCATCCTTCCGGGTGCGCGGCCTCCGGCTACATGAGTTGCTGGGGCCGTGATGACGTCACTCCCACACGTGTGCGCAGGAGCCCTCGTTTACGGCACTGGCACTGAAGGTCCGGCAAGGTTTGCTGGACCTTCAGAGCGCATGCACCAGTGACATCATCGGCTGCATGCACTCTGAACAGTGGTGACTAGTGCTCAATATTTTGGGAGGGTTGGCAAACAAACCTGCCCCTCCTCGTGGAAGATGGATGGTGGCGATCAGTGCCTCCTCGCGTGGGAGACTGATGGCAGCGATCAGTGGACTTACCTTAGGAGGCTGATGCTGCTCCTCGCTCCAGCTTTTCGAGGGAAGAGCCAGGGCCATTGCTTCTCCCCCCCCCCCGTGGGAGATGGATGGCAGCAATCAGTGGACTTACCTTAGGAGGCTGATGCTGCTCCTCGCTCCAGCTTTCTGAGGGAAGAGCCAGTGCCATTGCTTCTCCTCCCAACTGAACAGGAAATGAGTCCTGAGACCCGATTGCCTGGGAGTCCTAAGACTCCCTGGCCAATCGAGTCTTAGGACCCGCTTTCTGATTGGCCAGGAAGAGAAGCAGGAAGACATTAGCTAATATTACTGAATGGGCTCAGGGTACAGTGCCCTGCGCCCCAAGACAACCCTTTTTTTAAGCCAATTAGAGCCTCAGGCTCTAATCACATGTTTCAAAAAGAGATTAGGGGCTGGACGCATGGATTAGGGGGCGGCGCCCCTGTGCCCCTAATGGACAGGCCGCTACTGACTCTTCTAAACTATAATGCAGGTTTAGGAGATATTCACTGTAGCTAAAGCTAAGCCTTATTATAGGTTTTCCTGTAGGTACAAGTAAAAAAAAAAAGTAAAGTCTATTAAATATTGTATGTAATATATTGCAACAGTCTGTAGATGTGGTGGCTACATTTGTTCTCTTTTTTAGGCTTTTTTTTTCTTAATTTTCACATGGAGATTCTGTTGGTAGCACAGATTTTGTCGGAGGGTGAAAACACTATACTTTATCTATGTAGAGGCAGCTTTGTCAGCATAGGACAGGACTTCAATAACCTCCCCTCTCCTCTAACATAAAACATATTGTTACATAGGGGATTGGATAGGTTTATATAATCAGTAGTAGCAGCTGGGAACCAATAAGAGTGCTGCAAAAACAGAAAGCAAACAAACCAAAATGAAGTAAATAAGAGTAGTTCATTGTAAAGGTTTACACACCATTTAATCAAAAGTGCTATTATCCACAAAATGTAAGTCTTATTTTGGAATAAGTTAGATGACAGACCCACTAATGTTCACAACTTCTGCTTCTTGACACTCAATCCTTTTCATAAATTCATTTAACGAGGTCCAAGTTCTTTTTCCTCCTGGACTGCAATTTGCTTTGACACCATAATACCATGCTTCTTATTGCCAGTTATTACACCATGTTCCAGCCAAGAACCTATTCCTTTTTCAAAGTATCTACCATTCTATTGCTACTCCCTTTCTCAATGTCAGGTTGACACCTCTCCACATCTTTTTCTACTGACAACCTGAAATATGACAGAAACTTTTATTATTTTAACAGTATAAACAATATATAAACATTGCCAATACCCATAACAAGTAATCCTGACTTCACAATTAAAAAGTCAAAACAATCTGAGATAATATAAGTATGACTAGACTTATAAAAGACATGGGGCATCCTGGGATAAAAAGTAAAACCAAGTTCTGCGGTATGTCACAGCAAATGGTGGGCCTTGCCAGATTGCGCCTAACAGTGGATGTGGCTTAAAGAGGGACAACTAAACAGAAACTGTACCTATTCACTGTATACACTGAACACTGAGAAATACGCTTAAACACTGTGCCACTAGTGACACGTTCACAGAAACATGAAAATGTAACTTTTCTATTGCATATGCTGCACACAAAAAAGGTATCACTTTCTCTGACTTAGCATACTTTAAAGCGTTACTAAACCCATAACAGTAAAATCAGTCTGTATATGCAATAAAGCATGCTTGTTATACTTACTGTGGAACCTAAGGGGTTAATCCTCCCCTTCTTGCACAGTCCCCAAACCATCTCCTGATAGAAAAAATGTGTACCGCTCAGGGGCTGCACCCTCACCCTGCTGATCCAACCTCTATCCCATGTAGTGGGTGCGGTCCTTACTGCAAGCAGATATGAAAAGAAAGGAGGACTTGATGGCCATACTCCTGTGCAAAAAACTTTATTCCAGGTTACAAATACAGCACATGTTGCACTACAAGACTCAGCTGGCGCATTTCACACCAATCGGGTGCTTAGTCATAGCTCAAAAAACATTGGCACACAGTCAGGTATATATACAAAATAGAATATTTAAAAGTTGGTCAACAATTAAACAAATAAACATCAACCAAATAGCAGCCGCATGTTGATTGGATAAAGGTTCCATTGCATAAAACACCTGGTTATATGTGCCCATTTCGATGTACTCATATGAAATAAACAATTCATTCATGAAAAATACGTTATTTTAAATATAAAATACCTGACATAAAAAATCATCATACAGTATATATTATTATAATACACATTACTCTATTAAAACATTTATTATGTCAACATCTAAAAGTATGTTATCTCCTCCCTCCGAAAAAAGGGGAGACTGAAAAAAATGTGAATACAACGTTAACTGGCTGCCGACCAGTTGGCTCAGTTTTACTGCGGCAGAATGGCACGGCTGGGCGAAACAACGCTACCTTACATTGCTTCGCCTTTTGCGCGTGCTCCCGCAGCCTCTGCCCGGAGCCGATGCGAGTGCCCGGCGAGTGCCCGCAATCACTCGTGGCAGAGAGCGAACCTGGATCTGTGTGTGTAAACATGTAGCATGCATAGAACATGGTGTAGCAAACATGACATTAATAAAAAAGAAAAAAAAAAGGAGTCAAATCACATTTAAATTGACTTGAGGTTGCAATTGCTGGCACTGTGCTATTTAAAATGAAGAAAAAAATGCCCCCCCCCCCCCCCCCCCCCAGTCCATGCTAGACCCGAAGGGCTTATCGGAATCTGTAAGCCCCTCTTAAGAAGGGAATGAGCATGGAGTACATAATAACCCTACCAGAGACGGTTTTTGACAATCCCTTTGACAAACAAAATGGACCCGAGGGGGGGGGGGGGTTAGACCCCACACCGTTTCCTTTTACTATTTTTTTCACCGGCAAATTTTTTTTCTATTCAGCCATCAGCGGGAAAGCCCATTGACAGCTGAAGACTCATCGGCTGTTAAGGACACCACAGCCAGCTTTCTCGGCCCCACTCCTTAACAACCAGCTTTTACTGTGCCCTGATTGGGCTAAGTTTATGGGCAATGCTTTGCTCAATCAGAGTGCAGAATTCACTGTACACCTGCAAATTTGGATGTTCCCCGAACGGGGTGAACTGCCAATTCTCAGCTCCCAAATCCATATGCAGACTGATTTTTGGTGATTATACAAAAGCTGAGCAAGCCGTGTCAGTTAACAATGTCCCCTCCCCTGTGACCAAAAGGGAACAAACATTTTGAGGGAGTTAGAAATGTTCCATTTGAACTAAATTTGCAAAATTTGGTCCTAACTGTGTATGACCATATAAAAATATGTATATGACAATATGTATAACACAATGTCCTTGTATTAATTGTGATGAAAATCGTGCAGCAACATGTTAGTCTTCTTGGTTCTGTTGTCCTAGCAGTATAGAGCAGAAAACAGGTTCTACCCTATTTGACCAGCACTCTTGAAATTAGCGCACCCAATATTTTTTCTTTTGACCATCCCTGGTTGGTTTTGATGATCTACTTTGATCCTACCTACTAAGTTTGCTGTACCTTCTAAGTGCATACGCCACTGCTGTTTGTTATTCTCAAACTGTCTCACTTGCATTGCTTGCAAGTTCTACCTACATTTTTAATAAAAGTTCTATGGCTGTACTGTTCTCTATTTGTACTTACAGTAAAGTCAGACATAGATGGATTTACATTCACCACAATGGATCAACCTTCTATTACTAGATAGGTCTCACTAAGCTTTTTTGGTTGACCCACTGTGTATCTTATCACCAACTTGACCACTCACATGTACCAGGATGCGATTCCTTCCAAAGCAATACACCACGACTCATTGTTATTTGTTGATGGTGGAATCCCTCCCTTGAAGCTATTGTGTTCTCCTGGTGGGGGGTGTTGGGAGCCATCCCTACCAGGAGAACTCACAGTGATTATTGCTAGTGGGTATAACCGCTGGCAATAATTGCATGAACAATCCGACATGCTGGTTGTACCCAAGTCAATTGATGGGTCGACTTGGGTGCAATCATCCTGCTCAGAGATGGTTTGTATCTGGGCTAGTCCCTGCTGAACACGCCAAGAGTCAAACCATCTATGGGACACCTGGAAGTGGTCATGTACTGTATATGTTGATCTGGACACAAATAATGGTAAAATTATTCATTCACAAGAAATAATGAGTTTTGAGTTTTAACATATTAATCGTTTTTATACTTTATTAATAAGGTTTATTCAGAATATGTGAAGTGTTCTAAGGCTTTCAAAAATATATATTTTACTTGGTTATTTCTATCAATTTAAAAAATGCACAGTGAGCGAACAGAAGAAAAATCTAAATTAAATCAATATTTGAATAACCCTTTTGGCATTAAAGCAGCATATTTTTTTTTTTTTTACAGTAGGTATACTTGCACACAGTTTTTGAAGGAATTTAGCAATAGTCAGCAATATATTTACATTTAGTTTTTGAATTCAAATACATTTTCGAATTCACATTTGTTTTGATTTGGAATGCGATTCAAATTCGGATGATTTGTTATTTTGACCAAAATGTATAATTTATTTCGAATTAGTTTAAATTTGTTCCTATTGTAATTCAGAAATTCGATCCATTTGAATTTCTGAATATCAAAAAATGTGTACACATTTTGATTTGAAACAAAACTAACCACACATGTCTAACCAGTAGAGCTATTTTTTCCTGTTCCTTTTATAGGGTGACAACACTACTTTTTTAGCAGTGAATCTTTTCTTGGAATAAGTATAAGCCATAGGAATAAAAGATGACCAGTGTAAATGCACCCATCGATCGACTTCAGTAAAACCAGCCTGCTGGGTGTCTTTGTGTAATCACTGCCAGTGGCTATAGCCACCAGCAGAGATCATTATGTTCTGATGGCGGGGAAACCTCTCACTGTCAGGATACAATAATGCAGCAGGAGGGATTCCCCATCAAAAAAGTCAATGGTTAAAGGAAAGAGAATTGCATAATCTATGGCCAGCCTTAAACTTTTTTTTTTTTTTTACTATTGCCTCCTGTCTCTTTTGCAATAGTTTTTTTGTAAAAAATGTTAGCACCATTTTTCTTGACTTTTCATTAAAATGTTATTTGAAAAATTGTTAGGCTAAATCTCTGAATACTATACCTAGAAATTGAAGAATTGAGTCTCTTTGATGAAGCTACCTCTGTTACATTTCTGTCTGGGCATGGCATCAAGTGGTGCAGACATTTTTTTAAAGGTCAGAATTACAAGAACAGACACTGTAAATGGTGCATGTTTGCATTAACACAATGTGGTGGTGGCTACCTCTTGTGTGTCAGGGGGTTAACTGCTTGGTAACCCCTTCACGCAGACCATACGCAAATATGGTGGCCCCACTGGACTGGGCTTTTTTCAGTGGGGCCGCATGTTTGCGTAGATCCCTTTATGCTGGGAGCACGCCACATGGCGCACTCTCAGCACAATGAAAGAGGTCTCACTGAGAGCTGAGAGTCACTGTGAGTCACTGTGAAGCCCGCCGCTGTGTTTTCTGTCTCTGCGAATGGACAAGAGAGGTATATTGTATTATTCCCTGTCCTTGCAGAGATAGAAAAAAAAGTGTGTGAAGAAAAAAGAAGAAAAATTATAATAATAATATTTAAAAAAAAATAAATAAAATTTCATTTTTTTGGTTTTTAAATACCTAGATCAAGGTTTGATCTAGGTCAGTGCCAGGGTTATGCCGGGTACACACGATCGGACATTCCGACAAAAAAACTGTGAATTTTTTTCCAATGGATGTTGGCTCAAACTTGTCTTGCATACACATGGTCGCACAAATGTTGTCGGAAATTCCGAACGTCAAGAACGCGGTGACGTACAAGACGTACGACGAGCCAAGAAAAATTAAGTTCAATAGCCAGTGCGGCTCTTCTGCTTGATTCCGAGCATGCGTGGAATTTTGTGCGTCGGAATTGTGTACACACGCTCGGAATTTCCAACAAGTTTTGTTGTTGGAAAATTTGAGAACCAGCTCTCAAACATCGGTTGTCGGAAATTCCGACAGCAAATATCCAAAGCCTACACACGGTCGGAATTTCCGACAACAAGCTCATAACAAGCATTTGTTGTCGGAAATTCCGACCATGTGCACACAGCATTAGTGTTTGGGTAAAGGGTCAGGGTCAAAGGTCAAGATCAAAGGTCAGGGTCAGTATTTTTTGGGACAGGATTTTTTTTTCTTTTCCAATGGTTTTTATTGAAAATAGCATATAAACAATATACAATATACATTCCTAGAGTATAAAAGAAGAAGAAAAAGGAAACATATCTCGGCTAACGTGGCCTGCATGGATCATATAAACAGACTATCTCATCTCTATTATCTCTGGATGAGGTGAATACGGCTATCCGGGATTTTTTTTTTTAATTGGTATCAGTGTCAGTGTGCTTTAGGTAGGATTAAAAAAAATGCAAAATGCACACTATTGTTTCTGGGCTGTACTATGGGTACAAACAACAACTAACATACACATATGTTTTATCGCTGCAATCGTCAGGAGCAGATTTATTTTGAGTTGTTCTTTGGTGGTAGTTTATGGTAGTAGCAAGAAATATACAGCTACATTTAAATTTCATTTTTTTACTATTTTGGGCCAGTTTTCCTTTGATAATAATAATTAAAAAAAAACAGGTGATATCCATTACCATTTACCTCCAAATGAAAGCCCGATATGTCCTGAAAAAAACAAGGTACAATTCACTTGGATACACAAAGTAGTTGTGATGATATGTACGGTTTTACTAACACATGTCAAAATTGCAAAATTGGGCTTAGGCATTTAGATTTGTTTGACCCTTAGGCGCAAAGGGGTTGACCTACCCCAGAGACACTCACTCTCAGTCTGTTCTGGACAGAGTGGGGCAGGGATAGAACTTCTTTCTTTTTTTTTGTGGTTTGTGTTCCAGATGGGAAGATTCACCCTATTCACCCTGGTGATCAGTGTTATCGGGACAGAAAGTGATGTCAATTACTTTGGTTGTCACCAGAACAGGAGGTAACTTGGATTACAAGCATAATCCGTTCCAGGAGAATGCTTGTAATCCAAAGCACTTACATATGAAAGCGAGTTTCCTCATAGAAGTCAATGGAAACAAAGATAATTCGTTCTGCATTGACTTCTATTACATGCAATACCGCATGTGGCCAGATTTGGGGGGATGCCGGAGAGCCTCGTAAAATACTCTGCACAGCTCGGCTGAACTCGGAAAGCCTCGGAAAATCTCGGGAATGGAGTATTTCTGAGTGATCCCGAGTATTTCCAAATGGCTCCGAACCATTCCGTGTGTCCCCGGCGCCCCCGCACCTCTGGCCAAATGCGGTACTGCACACCCCATTAGCTTGAATTCCACTTGTTTTGCGAGACAACACTCGCAAACCGAGTCAGAATTTTTTTTTAAAAAGTTGCTCGTCTTTCAAAATGCTCCCTAACTGTGTTACTCGTAAACCAAGGTTCTATTGTATCTTCTTTTCTGCCTTCTGTTTCAGTGTTCCATGGTCAGCTCTTGCTCTTCTCTCTCCTGGACCTTTTGCAATGATTAGATCCTGCTTTAATTTCTGTATGCCCCCCTTACAGTATCTACACTACCCACCCCAGTCCATGTTTACTCTGTCAACTCCCTCAGGCCTTTTTCTTCCTCTCCAGTCCACAATTTGATCCTGCTCTGCCTGCTTCTAGCAGGTGTCCATAATTGGCTACTGCACTGCTTCCTATACACTCAATTAAATGAGAGAGCATACTTGAACAAAAACTACATGTCCAGCCAAAATATATTCTGACTGAGCAGTCATAGATTATCAATTAACTAATTTATGAATGAGTGTCCACTAGTAATAAGAACTTGAAATGTGTTAACATTTTAGGGTTTCCCCATAAACTATACATATTGTACTTTGCTATGCATCCCTTCTGAGTTTGCTTAAAATTGTTGATTTTTAGGTAGACACTTACTGTACTGTATTCTTTTAGAGCAGGGGTCTCAAACAGGCGGCCCTCCATCTGTTGCGAAACTACAAGTCCCATCATGCCTCTGCCTGTGGGAGTCATGCTTGTAACTGTCATGCTTGCAATGCCTCATGGGACTTGTAGTTTCGCAACAGCTGGAGGGCTGCCAGTTTGATACCCCTGTTTTAGAGCAATATATTGTATATATTTTTTTAAAACTGAACACAAATCTCACAAATCTCTTATACATCATACAGCATCCATCAATATGGCAACACTCAACCCAGTTGCTAATCTCAATATATTATGATTAAACAAACAAAAAAATCAGACACGTGGAATCATCTTTGCCTCATATTGAACCAAGGCTGTAGTAGATCATTCTGTATTCTTAAAAACACAAAAAAACCTTTTCACATTTTCTTCTTCAAGAGAAAATAGCAGTTTTGTTGCGGCACTTGATGTGTAATAGCTAAAGCTTTTTTTTCTGTAAAACCTTACTCATTAGTATTGTAAACTTCAACAATAGCAATAGAATATTAGCTGTTAACATTTCATGGACATAAGAACACTATCATGTTAAAATAAAAATTGATGATACAGAACACATGGTACCTAACTTTATTATTGCTGATAACATGCCAGATTTTGTTTACTTGACAAAAGAGCTAAATCGGAATGAATAAAATCATTATCAACTGTTATACACTGTGATCAGCAATGCAAGACCAGACTTGTGAAAAAGCAAAAGATGGTCCACAGTTAGTTGGAAGCAGAGTATTACATGTGTTTTCACCTTAATCCAACTGTGCAAATAAAACATATAATTGGAAAATGTGAAACACGTGTATTACAATGGTAATGCAAGACCTCTGGGGCAGTATTTTCAGAAATAGAATTGAAGAAAATAATATTATTTTTGGGATAGTGAAGTGTATTACCAAGTTCTGGTAATTTTGCAGGTCAAAGAGAAAGATACTGTATGTGTGCTCAAATCCCAATAGCTTGTACATGTATTTGAACTATCAGGTGCTAAAGGGGTTAACACTACAAATTCTGAATGGACTCTCTGCACACTGCTAAAGTCTTTTTGGAGTTGTCTCTATCACTGCTTACCCTTCCCAGCAAACTATGCAATGAAAAACAGGGATATTCAGTTCACATATATTGCAATTCATGTTTAAGCTGACCAACTGCATCAAATAATCCCTCTTCTGGCCAGTCCTACACTGCCTTGTCACTGCACATGGTGGACACCATGCCAACATGAGGCATAAAGACCCAAGGTGGGGGAGAGCGATTAGGTTCAGATCTGGTCACTGACCTGCGTTACAACAGAGAAAGATCTACCTGTGCTCAAATTCCAACAGCTTGCAGGTCATGACACATCTAATGGTACTTGATATAGTCTTAATTGCAGATAACTATAAAATACAGTATACAAAGTTTACATGCCACCCAATAAATATCTATTCATATTCAACAGATGGCACGGAAAAGCTGTTTTTTCAGTGTCTACATTTGCCTATGTTGGGAACTCATACTCTGATCTTTCAGATATGGATGCACTCAAGTTTGGTTACATCTACAGTATTAAAGTCTGGACTGGCCAACCCAAACTCCACATCCTGTCTGACAACCTGTCTTGGCATATACTGTATGGTCAGGCATATATTGCTGTCTTAGTAGAATATCTATTTTTAACATTTTCATAAAATGTTTCAAATTAGCAAAAGAAATAGGGAGACGTCAGAACAAAATGTAAAAATTAGCAACATTGTTAGGCTGAGTTCTTAAAAGTTAACGAACCGAGTAAACTATGCGTTAACAGCTCATCTATAAAAACCAGCGAAATTCAAATGTGCTTTGTTTGCAATATGTCAAATTCACTTTTGTGCTTGAATCTCTCAATCTCTTCAGCTTCACCAGCACTAGCACTACATGTGTTCTGTAAAGTACTGTGTAGACTGTTACAGCTATGTGTGGTTTCCACAATTCACATAGTTACATAGTTAATAAGATTGAAAAACACTCATGTCCATCAAGCTCAACTACATGCAACAGTTTTGGACAGCTGATCCATTTATCTTTACAAATCTCCTTCACTTATCTCACTGCATTCTCGTTTCTCACTAGCCTGAGCCATATTGAGAGAGGTTACTGTACTCATCGGAAGAAAAATAAAATTGTGGTGTGGTAAGCATATGTAGTCCTTTAGTTCCATTATACCTGTCGATGGCAAATTTCACAAGGCCACTGGAAGTGAGTCCATGTGTGAGCATGGAGTCCCTTGGAGCGTGGAGTCTCCCCTCAGAGTTCCTGATGGTGGAGATGGGTTTTGCTGCATATTGGTGCCAGGCCATGACCCGCAGGTTCACTGTGCTCAACATACTAAGACTAACCCATGCATGCAGAAGTTGAAGTGAAGCAGGACTACAGGCAAAGTTTGAAATAGGCAGTGCCGATAAAGAATACCTAGTAAATGGGGCATGGGCAGAGCAAACAGTAGACAAGCAAATACAAGCAAGAGAAAGCCAAGGTTGATGCACAGCAGATCAATCCTAGAAAACAGCAGGCAGGAAGGTGAGTCACAAGTGTGAGCTCAGAGGCAAACAGGAGCATTGTTTTGGCAACTGGAGCTAAAACCAAGATCCATTACATAGAATAGACCGCTTTAAGAGAAGCACACTGATTACATCATTGGCTGGGGAAACTCAGAAATGCTGCAAGATAGAGGAAGCCTGGCAAAACAGGAACAAGGATGATACAGTGCCTTAAAAAATTATTCATACCCCTTGAAATTTTACACATTTTGTCAAGTTACAACCAAAAACTTAATGTATTTTATTGGGATTTTATGTGACAGACCAACACAAAGTGGCACATAATTGTGATGTAGAAGGAAAATGATAAATGGTTTTCAACATTTTTTACAAATAAATATGTGAAAAGTGTGGCGTGCATTTGTATTCATCCCCCTGAGTCAATACTTTGTAGAACCACCTTTCACTGCAATTACAGCTGCATGTCTTTTTGGGTATGTCTCTACCAGCTTTGTAAATCTAGAGAGTGACTTTTTTGCCCATTCTTCTTTACAAAATAGCTCAAGCCAGATTGGATGGAGAGCGTCTGTGAACAGCAATTTTCAAGTCTTGCCACAGATTCTCAATTGGATTTAGGTCCGGAGTTTGACTGGGCCATTCTAACACACAAATATGCTTTGATCTAAACCATTCCATTGTAGATCTGGCTGTATGTTTAGGGTAGTTGTCCTGGTGGAAGGTGAACCTCCATGGGGATGGTCTTGTTGTTGCTATAGGCCTTGTTGACCAAACATAGCACCTAAGGTTGTGACTATAAACCTCTATTTTGGTCTTATCACTCCAGATTACAGTGTGCCAGAAGCTGTGAGGCGTGTCAAGGTGTTGTCGGACATATTGTAACTGGGTTTTTTATTTGTGGCATTGACGCAGTAAAGGCTTTTCTTTGGCAACTCAATCATGCAGTATTGTCCTATTGTGCTCCTTGAAACAACCACACCACCTTTTTCAGAGTAGCCTGTATTTCTTCTGAGGTTACCTGTGGGTTTTTCTGGCAGTTGGGGCTGCAATCTTTCTTGGTCTACCTAACCTTGGCTCGGTATTAAGATATTTCCACTTTTTAACAAGTGATTGGACAGTAGTGACTGGCTTTGGCTATTTTTTTATATCCTTTTCCATCTTTATAAAGTTCCATTACCTTGTTACGCAGGTCTCTTGACAGTTCTTTTTTGCTCCCCATGGCTCAGTATTTAGCCTGTTCAGTGCATCCACGTGAATCATTGACTATGCACATGCACTAATTACAATTTAAAGATGTGGGAAATTAAATTTTAATTGCCATTTTAACCACTTAAAGTGATTGTAAACCCTTGGTTTTCTTTTTTAAATAACAAACCTACCATACTTACCTCCACTGTGCAATTTGTTTTGCACAGTGTGGCCCCGAACTTCATCTTCTGTGGTCGGCGCTCGCGGCTCCTCCTCGCATTGGTAAACCCCCTGGGAGAAGCGCTCTCCCTGGGGGTTACCTTGCGGGCACGCTCCCAAGTCCAGCATTTGTGTGCATAGACACAGAATGCCGGACTCAGCCCCATCCCCCGGTGCCTGTTTCATTGGATTTGATTGACAGCAGCGGGAGCCAATGGCTGCGCTGCTATCAATCTAGCCAATCAAGAGCGAGAACCCTGGGCAGAGAGGTACAATGCATCTCTGCTGAGGGAACGAACGGGCTCAAGTGAGTAAATCGGGGGTGCTAGGGGGCCAGTCAGTGTCAGAATGTTTTTCACCTTAATGTATAGGATGCATTAAGGTGAAAAAACACGAGGGTTTACAACCCCTTTAAGGACCAGGCCTATTTTTTTCTCTTGGTGTTTACAATCATTTTTTTTTTGCTAACAGTAAAGTTAGTCCAATTTTTTTTATATTGTGAAAGATAATGTTATGCTGAGTAAATTGATACCCAACATGTCATGCTTCAAAATTGCACCCGCTCGTGGAATGGTGACAAACTTTGACACTAAAAAATCTCCATAGGCGATGTTTAAAAATTTCTAAAGGTTACTAGTTTTGAGTTACAGAGAAGGTCTTTTGCTAGAATTATTTATCTCACTCTACCGATCGTGGCGATAGCTCACATGTTTGGTTTGAACACTGTTTACATATGCGGGCGCGACTTGCGTATGCGTTTGCTTCTGCGGCGCTTTCAATTTTAGTATTTTTTTTTCTGATATATGTTACTTTTTATTTTTTATTTTTACACTGTCCCATTTTTGGATCATTTTTATTTATTTATTACAAGGAAATAAAAGCATGAAAGGACCTCTTTAATGTGAGATCTGGGTCCGAAAAGACCTCAGATCTCACATTTACACTTAAATACAATTTTTAACAATTTTTTTATTTTTTTTTTAATAAAAAACAAATTGTCCCTTTTTAGGCCCTTGGGCGGAAGTGACGTTTGACGTCACTTCTGTCATCCAATGATATGGAGTAGAGTGGGGGCCATCATTCCCTCAATCGACTTCCAGCCTCTCAGGAGAATACATCGGATCGTCTCCAGAGCTATCAATGGCTCCGGTGGCAGAGATGACTGGGATGCAACGAGAGGGGGAGGCACCTCAACCGACACCGATAAAAGTGATATTGTGGCGAATCCGCCACGGAGACCACTTTTATCTTAAAGCAGACCACCCGCTGTTTAAAAAAATACCGGGGTTATGGCAGCTATCTAACACCAATATTTAACGTCAAAGTACCGACGTATAATGATGGTAGGCGGTCCGGAAGTGGTTAACTTGTGTGTCACCTTGTGTGTCTGTACCAAGGCCAAACATTCCAGGGTATGTAAACTTTTCATCAGGGCTATTTGGGTGATTTCTGTTACCATTATGATTTAAAAAGGAGCCAAACAACTATGCGATAATAAATGGCTTCATATGATCACTATCTTTTAATATCAATATCAATGCAAAAATGTCATGATTTCTGCCAGGGTATGCAAACTTTTGAGCACAACTGTATAAAGGTTAGGGATCAGCTCAGGCATGTTCAAATCCTAGACAAATCCAACCGAGCTATGCTGCCAAAAAGCTGTCACTGGAAACTGCCAATCATATGCGGTGAAGGTATTTCCTGCCCTGAAGCTGTATGTAGGGAATGCCTTAGCCACTGATGACTGGCAATCTGTAGTGACAGATTCCGCGCAGGATAGTTCAGGTGGGTTCCTACTAGGATCTGAATCACTGATAAAGGTCTGCAGACAGCTGAGGCTGATAATGAAGTTTGGCTACCAGCAAATATATAGACCTACAAATGGAAAATGTATCCCACCCAAAGTTCTATCGAGTCTCTGAGCCCCAGGATTCAAACAGAACGTATTAAGTTTCTTGAAAAATAAAAAGCTTATTTTATCCACATCAGCCTAAAAAACCTGGAGCCCCTCACCATATGTAGTTAAGAGATATAGGTGACACTGTCCACAACAC
This sequence comes from Aquarana catesbeiana, assembly GCF_042186555.1. Taxonomy (NCBI): domain Eukaryota; kingdom Metazoa; phylum Chordata; class Amphibia; order Anura; family Ranidae; genus Aquarana; species Aquarana catesbeiana. Next base: position 370,150,896 of record NC_133327.1, on the reverse strand, counting down.
TGCCAGCTAGTGCCTCATACATATTGATGTTATTCATTTAATTGTGTCCAGCTCTTGATGTTTCTGTGGGACAGCTTGTTTCATAGTTTCTGATCTTGTACTGTTTCTTTTAAAAAAAAGAACGCCAAACCTAAGGGGCTATAACTTCAATTATCATCCAGTGAAAAAATCTTACTATGGGTAAGTTACTACCAGTGGAACACATACAGCAAAAAAACAAACCACAAAGCACAATAGGCTACCTGCAATTAAATAAAATATATAGGTCTGTCTAAATAGAAGTACAATTAGATAACAAAAGAATATAATACAAAACAGCAAGCATACAGAATTTAAGGGGTTAAAAATAGGAAAGTCCCAAAGTAGCCTGTATAGTCCATATATAGTTTTCTGGAATGTAGTGCAGAGTAGCAGCTTCAATATTTGTGTAACTGGTAAGGAGGTAAACACTGGCCCCATCAATAATAATTTTAAATTCCATTAATGAAAATAATATCCGCTCACATGAAAAACTGTAACTGTGTGTATCCAGGACACTTCTAAAAACTCATGGTGTGTCTCCCCCACCCTATCCTGTGGCTAGCTATAATCACAGTGCTGGGTTATATAGCTCAATGACACACTCAGGCAGGTGAACCAGGAACCAGAATGTCTGCAAACAGCACTTCTGGGATGAGCAAAGCTTCCCCTGTTGCTGTGACAACATTTCGAGGCCTCCGCCTCTATGTTAAATCCAAGGACTTGGAAGGAAGGTTTCTGGCAGATGTAAGCGAGAGGAATCACGCCTGGGAATGGGTAGCATAGTCCATAATACCTAAACTATGATGATGACCCAGAGCAGACCTGAGCAGTAGACCCACAAGGTCCATGGCATTTCTCTCAGAAGCAACTTCAATAATTGGCAAGGGTACTAAGGGACTTCCGAAGAGGAGCAGGGGTGACAACATTGCCAAACTGGGCAGGAGTACAAATAATTATCTGTTTATTTTTGTACCTGAGACCAGTGAAACATTTGTAAAACTCTTTTATTGGCTTTATCAACACCCAAATGGCCCCCCAACAGGTGCCCATGGGCAAGTTCCAGTGGCACTTTTTCTTCTGCCTTGGGGACCACCAACTATTCAGTAAGCTCATTGTTTTTTTTATATACTCAATGCAAGTCATTATAGTAAAGAAAGTAGGGAAAAGATAGCCGGCCTTCAGGTTGGAGAGGTTCACCATTTAAAATATTTTTCTATGCCCTGACAAGGGTAGGAAAACAAAGCTTTCCATTGAAGTATTTGGATCAACAAACTCCAGAATAACCTCAGTGTCAGCAGAGGGCTGCTCACATTTGTCAGGTGCAGGGACTTTCAGAGACTCCTCCAGTTCTAACGCCAGAATAGAGTAAGGAAAAACTGAAGGGTCCTGAGGGTAGCAAAGTTACCATCCAGGCCAAAGATTTTAACTCCTCCTCTGATTTAGACACTTTAGGGAAGTCCGATCATGGCATCATGCTACAAGTGAGGTATCATTCCAACCAAAGGAGTCACAATACCCCAGGCTATTCGAAGCTTCACTTTTGAGTATCATCAGATACAAAACTACAGCAACCTAACCTTTTTAGCCCAAAAGTTGACAGGGGCAATCACATTGCCCTTAACCAGAGTCACAAGGCTCTGGTTCCAGCAAAGAAGTGATATTTCGAGTCAGTAGGCTCTAGCAAAGCAGTGATATACTTGTCATCTACAATCACTAAACACATATGTTTTCCCATCTCTGGAACTACAGTGAATGAAAAACGGGAAAACAAGGACTGACACCTTTTCTGGAAAAGTCACATAGGCTCATAATGGACAGTTTGCTGCTAAATGCCTAAATTCATGACAACAGGACCATTTAACATTTCGCAAAGTTAGATCTTACCGATGGACATTGTCTTTAATGGTCTGGGGTGCCAAGCCAAGGGTGGCACCAAACTTGATACCAAAAGTACTCTCCCGGTCTCTTTGCAATGCTTGCCACCCCCTTACTCTGCTCCAGCAGGATTAGCCTGGATACACTGGCAAGGTCCTGGCAATGCAGGTAATTTTACCAGAGCAGAGAGGATCTCCGCTTAGGGAGAGAGACATTCCCCAAAAAGTGATGCTCCGTGTGTGGGTCAGGCAAATTAGGCGGCCCCTTTCTATAAAACACATCCAATAAAAAATGTAAAAAATCAAATTTCTTCATCAATTTAGGCCAATATGCATTCTGCTACATATTTTTGGTAAAAAAAATCCCAATAAGCGTATATCGATTGTTTTGCGCAAAAGTTATTGCATCTACAAATTATGGAATATTTTTATGGCATTTTTATTTTTACTAATGATGGTGGCAATCAGCGATTTTTAGCAGGACTGCAACATTGCAGCAGACAAATTAGACACTAAGTGACACTTTTTGCTATTTTTGTATAAATAAATATTGTGTTTTTTTATCTATGATTTGTACATTATGGCTATATTTACTCCATATGTACCGCAATAGTCCACTTGCCCTTTTTTTCTCTTGGTTAGTCTGGGGTGGGGCCCACACTCCCAAAAAATCTTCTTCACTTTTTGGGCACCAGTGACACTAATAAATAAATATAAGTATAAATGACACTGACAAGGAAGGGGTTAACATCAGGGGTGATCAATGGGTTAAGTGTGCTCCTAGGGAGTGATTTCTAACTGTGTGGGGGATGGTTTACCTGGAGGAAAAGAGAGATCTGTGTTCCTGATTAGCAGGAACACAGAATCTCTCTCTTCCCCTCTGACAGAACGGCGGTCTCCCTTGTTTACATAGGCAGACCGTCGTTCTGCCTCCCCAGTGAACAATCGGCGGGTCCCGGTGTGCATCGCGGCTGTCGGACCCGCTGATTGGAACCTGCTGTGTCCAGTCATAGTGGAAGCGGGTCGCCGGCAGCACGCACGCATGCCCCAGACCTCAAAAAGGAAACAACGTACAGGTACGTTGTTTTGCACAGCCAGGCCACTCTGCCGCAGTAAATGTGTGGTGGGCAGTCCGGAAGCAGTTCAAATAGTTTCTGCATTTATTCTTATACAACATTGATCTGCTTGTGCAGCACCTGCATTTGTTACTGCACAACATTCATCTGCTGCTGATTCTGTTTGATCAGCACTAGAAATGAACTTGGGCATCCTCCAAATATATCTCTAACCTAAATTCTGAACTTTTTTGTACTCCAATCAACTGTGGGCTGGGTTGTTTCCCACCCTGCAGTTCACAGAAACTGCAAGGTAGGGAATGACCCGGATCACACTTAACTGTACAAAAAAGTTGGAGTTTTGGTTAGAGATGGGTTTGGAGGAGGCACAGGCACATCTCTAATCAGCACCCATGTTTTTTCTTGCACAACATTGATCATGTGTTGATACTGGGTATTTGCCTGTTCTTGTACAGCGTTGCCAATTGTAGTTTTCACAAACCTTTAGCTCAAGCAGACAGGACCTCTCTGCACCCCAGGCTGCAGAGCACTGACTGTGTGTCTCAGATGAGACTATATTGGCCATCCACAACATCGCCCCTGCTACATCACCAACCTCATCTGCAGATATCGCCCAAATCATCCCCTCCATTCCTCCCAAGAACTCCTTCTCTCTATCTGCCTTGTTGCCTCCTCCCATGCTCGCCTCCATTACTTCTCCAGAGCCTCTCCCATCCTCTGGAACTCCACCTAAGAACTGTACTTGAGTCACCTCCATGAGATCATCCCTTGCAAGCTATTACCTTTTGTACCACCACCCCCTCAATTTAGATTGTAAGCTCCGTGAGCAGGGCCCTCCTATTCCTTCTGTATTATAATTATACTGTCCCCCTTTATATTGTAAAGTGCTCTGTAAAACTGTTGGCGCTACATAAATCCTCTATGATAATAATAATATTGCATGACAGAGAGAGAGGTGCCTGACAAGGAGATGTGTTTTTTAATTTTATTTATGTTTGGCAAATGACTGACAGCAAGTATGCCAGAAATAGTTGGATCATGAAAAGAGTTATGGTAAAAGAATGAAGCCTTTCCATTTTGGGCCTTTGTATTTTACACATAGGAAAATGCACAGATGTAAGTAAATGGTTTACTAATGTAACCCTACCTGAATATTTAGTTACACGATGTGTAAAATGAGTAAACAAACTTCAAAGGGTGTCTCAGGATCATTGCTGTGAATTTTTCTATAGGGTTTCCATGGGGATTGCTGTATGCAATAATTCACACAATGGGGTGTGACTGGATTGGACATCCTTTGATGTGTCCTACTTCTCATTTTGCCGGTTATGAGAAGATGGTTGTATTTATTACGGATCTGATACTGTGTTGTACTGAGCTTAATTACTAGAAAATCTGCTAAAACATAAAAACAAAAAAGGCTTATGTTGTTTGTGTTGCTGCACTGAATACATTTTTCTTAAAAACTAATTATAAACTACTTTATTTTTTTTAAATCTTCGTGGGTTGCTTTCACAGTAGGTAAAAAAAATTCCTTAGAAAGTTTTTCATTTTGTACAAAGTAGCAGTCTGGATAGGGAAGGGGAAGGGAGGGAGAGAAGAATTCTGGTGGGGTGTAAATGATTTTCAATCATGGGGGGGTTTGGGTGACCAAGGGTCAGTTAGTCAAGGATCAGTTAGAGAGGGGTGGTGAGATATGGCTGTTAATCCAAGTGGGGGGACATGTGATCATTAATTTTCAGATAAGGAAGGGGAAAGCGACCAACTTTAGAACCCAAGGTTATCTGTAAGGGTGATAGAAATTAGTAAATCATCAGAAATGCATAATAATGCAGACATTGCATGTTTTTAGGTTGATTTTCACCTATAATTTAGAACATACTATTATATCCACCAGAAAGAACCACTAAGTAATTTCCAACATCCCCAACAATATACAGTAAAGTAACAAATATTTACCCCAAAATATGGGACTTTAAAGACAAATGAAAATCTTCAAACTACGATAAAATTGACAATGCTTTATTATGACATATAAAAAGGATGAAAGAATCAGTTGCGTACTCTGTAAACAATCAGGCTTGGTGTAAATATCCTCTTCATGCCAACACTTTATTTAGAAAATATTATTTTCTTTCATCAGGTACACAGTAGAGGAAGGATGGCATAATGTCTTCTACAATATAATTAACATTCATAAACAACTGTAACTCAAAAAAACATCTACACAGATTGTTTGAATTGTCAAATATTAGAAAAGTTGCATACCATCCAAGGAATACAAACCACAGAGAACTATTCTTTGGAATAAAAGCAAATGGTTATCATCCATCATTGCCAGTGGGTGAACCCCCAACGCTCATCCCCATGGGGCTCCAAATGTCTCGCACTAAGACCACCCTACAACACACCGACCCTAATGCCCCGTACACAAGGTCGGACATTGATCGGACATTCCAACAACAAAATCCTAGGATTTTTTCCAACGGATGTTGGCTCAAACTTGTCTTGCATACACACGGTCACACAAAGTTGTCGGAAAATCCAATCGTTCTGAACGCGGTGACGTAAAACACGTATGTCGGGACTCTAAACGGGGCAGTAGCCAATAGCTTTCATCTCTTTATTTATTCTGAGCATGCATGGCACTTTGTGCGTCGGATTTGTGTACACACGATCGGAAATTCTGACAACGGATTTTGTTGTCGGAAAATTTTATAGCCTGCTCTCAAACTTTGTGTGTCGGAAAATCTGAGGGAAAATGTGTGATGGAGCCTACACACGGTTGGAATTTCCGACAACAAGGTCCTATCACACATTTTCCGACGGAAAATCCGACTGTGTGTACGGGCATATGGTCCAGTAAGCTGTATCTTGAGGGTCTAAAGTGGAAAGAACATACAGGTGCATCTCAAAAAATTAGAATATCATCACAAAGTTCATTTATTTCAGTAATTCAATTCAAATAGTGACACTCATATCTTATATACATTCATTACACACAGAGTGATATATTTCAAGCATTTCTTTCTTTTAATTTGATGATTATAGCTTACAGCTAGTGAAAACCCAAAATTCAGTTTCTCAGAAAATTAAAATATTAAATGTAGCGCTGGTAGATTTGTGATCTACCCTCTGATAGGTAAATTTAGTGAATTGCTCATTATAGGAAGTTAGATTTGCCTCTGTTCCAGCTTGGCTGATGTTGCGTGTGGTTCCACATTGTGCCGGTGGGTGTCGTTGTCACCATCGGCGGGTGTTGGAAAAGCAACGTGTTAAAGCAGATGAGTGCTCCTCTGTCCCGGAGACAACTCGGTGGAGGTGGTCCTCCGAGTTGCATTCTGGGAGAGGGTATTTATGGGACAGACACCATGTTTAGGGGTTCGTTTTCAGCCACCTGCTGGCCCTCCTGGCCGACAGGTATGTGTTAGAGTACCACCTCGTGGTCCTCTGTTCCGGAGGCCCGCATCGCTGCGGCGCGTGGGTGGGCCCAGAAGCCTGTCTGGGGCCTACCACAGCAGCCGAGGAATGGTCCTGAGCTGTCTATCCAGAGTGAAGAAGCTGGACAACCGAGAAGATCCCAGGGGAGGACCCGTCATGGAAGGATCATGCAGAGTGCTGGTCTGGAGAGGGGCCTGGTGACTTGGTTGTAGGACGTATCCTGAAGTAGTCTTACTGCATGGTACTGCCGGGTTGGCTTAAAGGTTCAAGTACTGTGTCTGATATTCATCGCAAACCAAAACATCCTGTGGCAGAGGATCGTACGGGTTTAATTCAAGCAAGTCTGTGGCAGAGACTTTTGTTCATGCTGCGTACTGGCTGCTAGGCAAGTGAGAGAAGCCTATCCAGGCGAGCAAAGATCGTGTCCCACAAAAATGGGATTGCATTCAATTACAGTATTCAACTTTAAAGGATGTTCTAAAGAAACCTAAAGAAAGGTATTTGAGCTTCCCTGCAGTTTTCCTCCTGCCTCTTTCCTGCTACTTCCTTCGTTACTTGGTTCAATAAAGCATTGAAAACGTACTCAAGTGTTGGTGCTTATATCGTCCAGAGGTAAACTCAACGGAACCCTAGACCCGGTGTCGGTGAAACAGAGGTATCGAGAGTGAAGGTAACAGCCCGCTTAAACCAGCAGCTCCACCGAGAGTTAGTGCTACATAAATAAGACCAAAAAAAAAGTTTTTTTAATACAGAATTGTTGGCTTACTGAAAAGTATGTCCATGTACAGTATAGTATGCACTCAATACTTGGTCAGGGCTCCTTTTGCATGAATTACTGCCTCAATGTGGCTTAGCATGGAAGCGATCAGCCTGTGGCACTGCTGAGTTGTTATGGAAGTCAATCGCCACATATTGCAGCCGCAATATAGTTACATAGTTACATAGTTAGTCAGGTTGAAAAAGACACAAGTCTATCAAGTTCAACCCAAAAAAAAATACAATCCCATATACATAAACCTATACCCACAGCTGAACCAGAGGAAGGCAAAAAAACCACCAGCAAAGCATGATCCAATTTGCTACAGCAGGGGAAAAAATTCCTTCCTGATCCCCCGAGAGGAATTTTCCGTGGATCAACTTTACCTATAAATGTTAGTACCCAGTTATATTGTGGACATTTAGGAAAGAATCCAGGCCTTTTTTAAAGCAATCAACTGAGCTTGCCGGAACCACCTCTGGAGGAAGTCTACATCAGTCCACATTTTCACAGCTCTTACTGTGAAGAAATCTTTCCGTATTTGGAGATGAAATCTTTTTTCCTCTAGACGTAAAGAGTGCTCCCTTGTCCTCTGTGATGACGTTAAAGTGAATAATATGGACCACTTATGTATTTGTACATGCTGATCATATCCCCTTTAATCTCCTCTTCTCAAAAGGCAATAGATTCAGTTCCTCTAATCTTTCCTCATAGCTGAGCTCCTCCATGCCTCTTATCAGTTTGGTTGCCCTTCTCTGCACTTTCTCCAGTTCCCTGATATCCTTTTTGAGAACTGGTGCCCAAAACTGAACTGCATATTCCAGATGAGGTCTTACTATTGATTTGTACAAGGGCAAAATCATATCTCTCTCTCTGGAGTCCATACCTCTCCTAATACAAGAAAGGACTTTGCTCTCTTTGGAAACTGCAGCTTGGCATTACATGCTATTATTGAGCTTATGATCTACCAAGACCCCCAAATCCTTCTCTACCATTGATGGAACAAAAGTGGCAAGACCTTGGGGATGCAACATATGCCAACAGCTTCCAGACAGAAGGCCTTCCTCAGAACAACGATCCTGCAAAATTGCAGACATAATAAACCTAGCTAGTGCAATGAAGAAAACACAAATTGTTCAAAAGAAATATTTACAAGACTTAATACATTGTAAAAGTCATAATACCCTGAAAACTATACATATGAAGTGCGTCAATGAATGATAAAAACGTGTACACTTCCTTTTAATGTGTATGCCTTTCTATAATACCATTTTATTTTCTAGGGCCTATGCTTAAAAAAAATATATTGTTTGGGGGTTCTAAATAATTTATAGCACAAAAATACTGATTTTTACAAAACAAAACATGTCAGTCTAGGCCTGGTCTTCAAGTGCTTAAAGCATACAAAGTCTGGTCTCAGTCTCCTAAGTGTAGCTACACAGATTTGGCCATCCCTGCTGCTGATTCCTGACACTGTTTAATATACCTGTTGTAAGCTTTTTTGTTATCTTGCATTGCAGAACAATTGCTCTGTTTGTTGTGGAGATGAAGAGAATGGGTGAGATAAGTAGACTAATGGCCTGTTGACACATAAACTGACAGCTGCCACGCAGTAAACCAGAGTGGTTTACTGTGCAGCAGCTGTCCATTCTGGCTGCAGTAAGCCGGCGGTCGGGGGGCGGTGTGATGCACCATTCAGTGCATTATACAGCATCACACAGTTCCAAGTTTTGCTATTTCAGTCCACAAAAAGACAAGTGGTGTAAATCCACAATGGGAAATTTGGAGCTGGGTTTATTTCTTGCAGGGGTCTTTAAACAGGTAAAATATGAACTACTGTATATGCATGTATTGCAGAGATTTAATATTATATATTGCAAATGCCTGTGTGTGTGTGTATATATATATATATATATATATATATATATATATATATATACACACACATACACATATATACATACATATAAAAAGTGTCTTGAAAAAAAGTATTCATACCCCTTGAAATTTCCCACATTTTGTTATGTTAGAACCAGAAACGTAAATGGATTTTATTGGGATTTTATGTGATATACCAACACAAAGTGGCACAGAATTGTGAAGTGGAAGGACAATGATAAATGGTTTTCAAAATTGTTTACAAATAAATATGTGAAAAGTGTGGCATGCATTTGTATTCAGCCCCCTTTACGCTGAAACCCTTAACAAAAATCTAGTGAAAACAATTGACTTCAGAAGTCACCTAATTAGTAAATAGAGTCCACCTGTGTTTAATTCAATCTCAGTATAAATGCAGCTGTTCTGTGAAGCCCTCAGAGGTTGGTTAGAGAACCTTAGTAAACAAACAGCTTAATTAAGGCAAAGGAACACACCAGACAGTTGTGGAGAAGTTGAAAGCAGGTTTAGGTTATAAAAAAAATCCCAGGCTTTGAACATCTCACGGAGCAACCCATCATCCAAAAATGGAAAGAGTATGGCACAACTGCCAACCTACCAAGACATGGCCGTCCACATAAACTGACAGGCTGGGAAAGGAAAGCATTAATAAGAGTAGCAGTAAAGAGGCCCATGGTAACTCAGGAGAAGCTGCAGAGATCCACAGCTCAGGTGGCAGAATCTGTCCACAGGACAACTATAAGTCGTGCACTCCACAAATCTGGCCTTTATGGAGGAGTGGCAAGAAGAAAGCCATTGTTTAAAGAAAGCTATAAGAAGTCCTGTTTGCAGTTTGCCAGAAGCCATGTGGAGGACACAGCAAACATGTGGAAGAAGGTGCTCTGGTCAGATGAGACCAAAATTGCACTTTTTGACCTAAAAGCAAAACACTATGTGTGGCAGAAAAACAATACTGCACATCACCCTGAACACACCATCCCCACCGTGAAACATGGTGGTGGCAGCATCATGTTATGGGGATGCTTTTCTTCAGCAGGGACAGGGAAGCTGGTCAGAGTTGATGGGAAAATGGATGAAGCCAGACACAGGTCAATCTTAGAAGTAAACCTGTTAGAGTCTGCAAAAGACTTGAGACAGGGCAGAGGTTCACCTTCCAGCAGGACAACGACCCTAAACATACAGCCAGAGCTACAATGGAATGGTTTAGATCAAAGCATATTCATATGTTAGAATGGCCCAGTCAAAGTCCAGACCTAAATCCAATTAAGAATCTGTGGCAAGACTTGAAAATTGCTGTTCACAGATGCTCTCCATCCAGTCTGACAGAGCTTGAGCTATTTTACAAAGAAGAATGGGAAAAAATATCACTCTCTAGATGTGCAAAGTTGGTAAAGGCATCCCCAAAAAGACTTGCAGCTGTAATTGCGAAAGGTGGTTCTACAATGTATTGACTCAGGGGGACTTAATACAAATGCACACTTTTCACATATTTATTTGTAAATAAAAATTTAAAAACCATTTATCATTTTCCTTCCACCTCACAATTATGTGCCATTTTGTGTTGGGCTGTCAAATAAAAACCCACTAAAATACATTTACATTTTTGGTGGTAACATGACAAAATGTGGAAAATTTCAGGTGGTATAAATACAATATATATATATATATATATATATATATATATATATATATATATATATATATATATATATATATATCAAAAAAGATCAAGATGCACATATACCAGGAATGACACAAGGACTGGTTAAGTATGAGTGAAGGTATATTGCATCAGGTTAAATGAAAGAGGAAATATACCATAATGGATAATGGAGAACAGAAAGAGAATAATGCTGCAATGGTTACACCATAAAAGAGATATATTACAACATTTGATCAACAGGAAAAAAATATACTGCAACAACTAAGCAATAAGAGGAATACTGTATATTGCAATAATGAAACAATGGGAGTAACATGCTGCAGAAACAAGAAGTGTCATAAGGCACAACCAATGATGAGACATGCCCTGGGAAACCCTAAATAGGGTAGATAGGTATATGTATATACCGCAACAGTTCTATAGTCAGTAATATGACACTCTATTCTTTCTGCTGACTAGCTTGTTGGAACCCAACCGATAGAGCACTCAGGGTAATGTACCTTTAAGACTGATGCAAGCAAAGTTAGTGCAGTTCTTGCAGACAGCTCTGTTCCACTTTAGTAAGGTGGAATGTAGAATTGGCCAGCAGCGTTTCATCACTGTGTCAATGGGGGATCTCCTCCCAATCACTGGCAAATTGTACCCCAGTCAGTGTTTTCAGCATCCGGCTCCCAGATTAGGCGGCAGGCTCAGTCAGCATTCAGGGTATCCTTCGATACCCCAGAATGGCTGCCACTGTGTGTCTCTCTCCCTCCTTGGTGCAATAGTCTGCTCCCAGTTTCAATCTTTCTGCAGAATGTCTCCCCTTCCTTTCCTCAGCCTGGGAAAAAAAACAACCTGCCACTACTCTCCAATGCCACTGTAAGTTGAAGTTCAGGAACAAAGCTGTAGTGTAGACATTGATGACTACATTTTCAACAGTACTAATTTGAGGCACAAGTCTCATAGAAGTCACCTTGAAGTAGAACAGGAACCTTTTCTAAAGTCGGAGCGACTCCAGTAGTGCTAATTAAGACAGCTCCCATTGACTAACATGGGATTTTACATGTCACACGACTTGGGGTCTTATAAGTAGGATCCTAAGCCTAATGCCATGTACACACAATTGGGATTTTGGTTGGAAAAAGGTATGATGGCTTTTCCGACGGGATTCTCAAGCTTGTCTTGCATACACGCGGTCACACCAAATTCCGACCGTCAAGAACGCGATGACGTACAACACGTACGAAGGAACTAGAAAAAGGAAGTTCAATAGCCAGTGTGCCACCCTTTGGACTCCTTCTGCTAATCTCGTGTTTATCTTGTGTTAGTGGAAGTTTGGTGAGAGACGATTCGCTCTTTTCAGCTTTCGTGCTTTTCAGTCCGTTACTGCTCTTTAGTTTGTGCTTGTCAGTTTGTATCTGTTTTTCAGTGTGTTTTTTGTGTGCTCGTTTCTGATTTTCAGCTCGCTCTTCACAGGCCTTGCTGTTTATCAGTACGTTCTGTTAGTTCGTTCTGACCAGCCGAACGTTTTGAAGCCATGTTGCGGGTACGTGCTCGTCGTAGAGTTCGTGCTATGCGGGTGCTTGGTGTTGGGGTTATTGCTTTGATCCAAGTCCAGTCCATGAGCAGGGTGGAGAGGAGTTCATGGACTAAGAATTGGTTGCTCCAGCATGACCAGTTCTCTCACATGCCTTCGCTGCGTGAGATCCAGGAGAATAACCCTGATGAGTTCAGGAATTTTCTCAGGATGATGTACCCCGTTTTTCATCGTCTGTTGGCTTTGCCGTTCCCTTATTTTACGAAGCAGTACACCTGCATGCGGCAAGCCATCACTCCAGAGCAGACGCTAGTCACCACGTTGCGGTACTTGACGACAGGGAGAAGTCTACAGGACCTCAAGTTCTTGACAGGCATCTCCCCCCAGGCTCTGGGGATCATTATCCCAGAGACCTGTTCTGCCATCATTCAGGTCCTGCAGAAGGACTATATTAGGGTAAGTTTTCTCCTTTAACATCACATTCTATGTATTTAATGTATGCTAATGTATTGTATTTCTTTCATCATTCCCTAATTATCATGATTGAAATATGCTGTGAATTTCCCCTTTGTCCTCATGCATGCTGGAAGCTTTTAATGCTCCGTTTTTGTCCTTCATGCATATTTGCTTTCACTAACCTCCCCAGCATGCTATCCTGGGCCCGTACACACCTAGCCTAGTCACTTAACAATGTATTTTGTCAGCTCCATTGTAGTGCTTTACCCTAAACACACCCTAAAATGTGTCCAAATGTTATTGTTGTCCTTAAATTCATGGAGAGTGCCATAGGCTTTTTTTTGGCTCCCAAAGTCATTTATAACCCCCCCCCCCCTAAAATTTTTACAATGGGCCATCAGAGGGCGTGAGGAATCTGATAAGTGGACCTTATATTTTTGTCTTTAAATACTCCTTAAAATAAATGTTATACTGATGTTGGCTAAGAATGTTTGTGTCTAATCTGCTTGCAATGTTATGTGCAAAAGTACTAATTTTTTTTATAATGTTTTGACTCTACAGTTTCCTTCAACGCCACAGGGATGGCAGACTGTGGCATCCCACTTTGCCGACCGTTGGGACTTTCCCAACTGTGGAGGGGCAATTGATGGGAAGCATGTCCACATCGTCCCACCACCCTATTTGGGGTCATATTATTTTAACTATAAGGAGTTTCATATTATTGTGTTAATGGCGGTGGTGTCAGCGACATACGAGTTTCTCTATGTGGACATGGGGAGGAATGGCTGGATGTCGGATGGTGGAGTCTTTGCCCAGACGGAGTTCTACACACGTCTTCAGATTGGTGGCTTGGGATTGCCACCTGCGGAAGAGAATGTGGAAGGACTCCCATTTGTTTGTATTGCTGATGAAGCGTTTGGTCTGGGTGATCACCTGATGAGGCCATTCCCCCAGAGGACCCTCACCCCGGAGAAGAGGGTTTTTAATTACCGACTGGCCAGAGCCAGAAGAGTCATGGAGAACACCTTTGGGATAATGGCCAGCCGGTTCTGCCTATTTCTAATGGCTATAAATATGGTGGAGTACAAACTTAACCACATTGTGTTAGCATGCTGCATCATTCACAACTTTTTAAAGCGAAATGCTACTAATTATGTAGCCTCAGTTGGGCCTGAGGCCGGACTTCATGAAACAATGATGGCCCTGAAAGCTGGCAGTCCTGGCTTGCCCCCCCAAAGCGCCTGTGAAGTGCGTCAAAAATATGTTGATTATTTTATGGGTAAGGGGGCCATTGCTATGCCAGGAAATGTTTTAATATTTTCACAATAAAGAAAAATGATAAGATAAAATCTTGAATTTTATTTACTGCTTGTGTTTCTTTTATCTGTCTCCTAGGTTCTCCTAGTGCACTTGTAGTGCCAAGTGGTTTTTCCACTATTTAAATAACACCCATTGTCACTGTAAACACCAACTTAATACAAAAACTGGTACTGAGCATTGAAAGAAGAAGCCACACATTGTTGAATATAAAACCTGTTACTCCGTGCACATTCACATGTGCGTTGTAAAACCTTTTTTGTAAAAAAATAACCTCTTAGTTTTATAAATTTTTACCTTGAAAATATTTTTTTGGTACATAAACAGGCATGTTTCAAAACATAACATACACAACTCAGGAACTTACAAAGTTCAACATTAAAAAATGAAGGCAATATCAGACATTATAGTGTCAAAAATGTGTTAATATTGCCTTCATCAGATGCGGTGATGTCACCCCTGTAAAAGCCAAATTTAGAAGATGCAAACAGATTTGAAGTCAAAATGGGGATTTCCCTCCTGATCCCATGCCTAATGTCAACATGTGCTATCTCCCATCATGGGGGATCAATGGACGTGTTTTCGGGGTGCAACCCCTTCCTCTCACCTACTAGAGTTGCGAGGAAGGAGTTGCACCCACAAAACGTGTACATTGATATCCCATGATGGCAGATAGCACATGTTGACACACTGTGTGCATCTTCCGAATTTGGCTTTTAAAATGTAATAAAAGGTTATTTAAATGTTCTTTAAAAAAAAAAAAAAAAAAAGTTGTAATTTTTTTTTAGATTTAGATTCTCCCTAGTACATCAATCATGTTCTTCATTCTTTGTTCAATCTCCTTGTTTTTTTCCTTTATGAGGTCTAAATCCTGACTACTAGCCTTTGAGCACTGTCAGTCGTGAAATGAGTAAATTGTTCTTCCACAACATGCACATCACCTAAAAGAAAAAAATACACACCATGTATTATAAATATGCAGGCATACACCTATTACCTGAATCTGTGGTATCAGACACTCACCTGTTGTGGTGACAATTTCCACCACCTCTCCTTGCTCTACATCCTGAGGTTGTGGTGTCCTCTGCTCCCCTTTTTCCTGAGGTGGGGGGTTCCTGGAGTCCTCAGACGTCCCGAGTCTTTTCTCCCCTATGAGAATGAAACAAAAGGTATACCTAGCAAACAGATATCTGAGGCCAGAAATAGGAAAATGAAACATTGCTTGGAAGTGGGGTACAATTGTCTGTTTGGGCTGAGTTGAAGACATTATTTACTCCCTTAACAAAGCTGCAATACTTACCTTTTTTGGACAAATTTCACACATGGAGACACCCCAAGTATCCACTGGAGTACCTGTGTGGGACACCCTAAAAAGTCTGTTCTTGTGTCCCACACTAGTTCTCCTGAGTCCAGATGTGTAAACAGCTGCTGAGTGTCCTCTCCTTACATTACACTGAATCAAGTTTGCAATTCTTTCTAGTTTCAAACACATCTAGACAACAATGTCCTAAACTTCTTTTAATACAAATTAGCATGACCAAATGTAGGTAACCCTGTATCTGCCTAAAACATCTTATTGAGTTTACTGCGAACAATTACTGTGCCCACGAGCCTGAAAGTTGCCATTTTAAACTGTACAACAGTAAAGAAAAGCACATGGCGCAGCATGCAAGTAATAATAATAAAAGGTATACACGAGAACTAATTACTTTTTAGAAGCACTTTCTTGATCCTTCTGTACTGATCCTGCTCCCTCAATTTGAGGTCTGACCAGCGTTCCCTCAATTGCTCCTTGGATCATCGTACCCCAAATTCCGGTGCAGACTTTTCACAACTTTAGTCATGACCTTGGCCTTTCTCACATTTGGGTTTAGGCACGGTCCATACTTCCCATCATAGTCGGCCCTCTTCAATATGTCCACCATCTCCACCATCTCTACAAAGGCCATATTTGAGGCCTTAAATCTTCTCCTCTGGAATTCGGATGTTTCTGGCTCCGGGCTTTCCTCCTCCTCGTTACTGCTATTATCACGCACCTGCTGTGTCTCTGCCAGGTTTCCCTCCCACTGCAACGAAGGAGACAGGGCAGGGAATATTTTAGAAAGAAAGTCAGGGGCGAGCAACGCGGGCGGAGTTTAATGCATGCGCAGTGTATATAAAGCTAACACGCGTGTGTCGTACCTATGTTCTGTGTGCGTAGGAAGGAGGACCGGAAGTGCTGAACGTTCTAACGAAGGTAACATTTTAACTTGGGACATCAGTGGCCTATACTGATTCGAGATTGAGGCCTATATTGGGATAAGATTAGGAGAGTTTAGCCGGATATTAGTGTTTTTGTCTTGTATTTTGTCTTGCAGCAAATATGAAACAATTCAAAGACCCTGAATTCATGGGCCATTTCATTGACAAATACAGGGATATGCATAATTTGTGGGAGGTTAAAAACTCCACTGGAGAAACTGCTGCAATTTGTGAAGATGCAGGTCCCCAACGCAGACATCGAGTTTGTGGATAAGAAAATTGGTAGCTTGATAAGGTCCAGGCTTCCATGAGATCAGGAGCAGCAGCAGAGGATGTGTATGTACCCAGTCTGTGGTACTACAACAGGATGCAGTTTGTGGAAGACCAGATGGAAGTCAGGGAATCACTTTCTACACTTCCATCCAGCCTTCCCTCAACCCTTCCCTCAACCCCAGCTGAGGCTTTCGAGGACCAACCTGGGCCTTCCATTCTGGAAGAAGTGGAGGAGCCCAGCTGGAGCCAGGTATAGTATTTTTTTAACATATTTATTGTCCGAAAATTATTGTTGTTAACTAGATGTTATTATTAATAACAAATGAATGACTTAACAAAAAGTGTTTTACATATCAATAGACAGTAGGGGCCAAAAATGGTTGTGAAAAAAAATGAAAAATGCAGGGCTCAGAATAATAGTTTTTGTATTTATTAACATTCAATTTGCAACAGTCATGAGCTGAAAATTGTGTGTGATTGATGAACCAAAAATTAAAACTATGTCCCTTTTTCATGCACAGGAAGACCTCAGCCAGGACGAGGCTCTGGAATGTGGGACGCAGGAGGAGGCGGGGGTAATGTCAGCCAGGAGGTGGCGGGGCCTAGTAGCCACACCCAATCCCCGGTGCCTCCCCTCCGCCTTCCAACAAAAAGGGCCAGGAAGGGGAGCAACGTGGAGGAGGCAGCACTGGGCCTCATTAAGGAGACTAATGCAGCCCTGAAAAGCCCCCCCAACACTGAATGTATGCTAGCTACCAAATTGCAGCAAATGGAGGAGGGACAACGCCTCATCTTTGAGAAGATTATTTTTGAGGCCATTCATATGCTGTTGAGGGGCCAAATGAGTGAGAACATGCACTTAGGTGTGCTCACCCATCCTCCTCCTCCTGCAGCAAGTCCACCTCCAGAGCCACAGCCTCCAAGGAAGGCTGCAGTGAAGCATGGAGGGAAGGCTGCAAGGAAGACAAGAAAGTGATGGCCTGGGTTCATTCTGGTCTGACAGAAGACGCAGGCTGTGGTAGTACCACAGCCTGGGGACATCTGCTGCTGTTCGTGATCTCTGTGAGTCCTGGACCAGATTGTGCTCCCTATTATATGGACTTCTCAGGCTACCAATTTTAATTTACAAAGAGTTGATGTGTGCCCTGGGGTACAAAGGCTTCAGAAATTTAAGCAGTTTCTCCAGCGTTGCCTTCCTATTTATTTTGTTATTATGAACCAGAATAAATGTTTTTTTTTTATATGAAAATACTTGCCTATGTGTTTTTCTTCAAATAGGACAGTTTGTTTGTGAGTAGGCAGGTACATTTCCAAAATACAATGTCTAATTAACAAGGAACACCAACCAACCTCCTTGAGCTTTATAAAAATACTAGATAATAATGTTGTTGTGGAAACTTGACACACCAAAAAAAAAAAAAAAAATTATGGCGATCAC
The DNA here is from genome assembly GCF_042186555.1 of Aquarana catesbeiana. Taxonomy (NCBI): domain Eukaryota; kingdom Metazoa; phylum Chordata; class Amphibia; order Anura; family Ranidae; genus Aquarana; species Aquarana catesbeiana. The sequence goes on along the minus strand of NC_133327.1, from coordinate 370,132,924 downwards.
TGGAAAATAATGTAAAAAAAAAAACAAAAAACAGGAGATCTTGATTAAAAAAAAAAGAAAAAAAGATGACTATAAAAAATAATTCTAAACATCATTATGGAGATCTGGCTTTCAAAACAAAAAAGATTATTCAGGAGATCACGAGAAATAATAAAGAAAGAAGTTTATGAGAACTCTGTGTGAATATCAGCATCAAAACAACATCATTCTTCTAGCATTATATAAGAATGCGCTGCATTAAAAGATCCTATAATTTGCAGCGTGACGAATGTACTAGCTCCCTTACGAACGCTAGGTTTACCAGACTGAGCGCTTCCGTCTCGTACTTGATTCTGAGCATGCGTGATTTTTGGCGCATCGGAATTGCAAACAGATGATCGCATTTTCAGATAGGAACTTTTTCCGACCGAAAAATAGAAAACCTGCTCTCAATCTTTTGCTGGCTGGAATTCCGCCAGCAAAAGTCTGATGGAGCATACACACAGTTGCTTTTTCCTACCAAAAACTCTCATCGGAGTTTTGCTGTCGGCATTTCCGATCATGTGTACGGGGCATTACTGTATGCATTTGTCTTTCCTATTTGGATGATTTTGTAGTCGTGTTTTACCTTTTTATTTACAATAAGGTACAGGGCATTTTTTCAATGCAATATGGTATACATTTAATTATTTATGGATGTTTATTTTTTTTATTATACATGTCATTATGCTCTGACATAAACTAGGTTTTTTAAAGTTCAACATATCTTTAAGAGGAAGTTCTGTTGCCAAGAAAAGAGTCATCTCTGCCTGTTCACATCCTACTATGTGTAAAGTCCTTTTCTCTAAATAGGCCATATTTACCCAGTACAGCAACTAACATGTTACTATTGATCGCATTTTCCCCTAATATTTCTCAAAAGCCCTGACAAAAAGGGATCTATTATTACTTTGAAATTAATTGGAAAGGATTGCAATGATTTAAAAAAAGATTCTTTGTATTAGGAACCATTGGTCCATTAGTTTCACCCCTCTGGATTTGAGGAGAATACTCACCATTTACTGTACCATATTTTTCTTTCCACTGTATTTAAAGCTCCTTTGGGCCATGACATGTTAACATCTGCAAAGTGCAGTCTGCATTTAGGTATAAGCTAATCCCTCCCCTCTTTCTGCCCTTGGGTACCTGAGGCGATCTAATACTAAGCCTCAATCATAATCTATAAGAGCAGAAGGACTTGAATCCATTGCTATTAAAAACGTTGTTATGAAAATGTATTAAACTCTATATTAAAATGAGGAGGGTGAATCCATCTTTTTCTGTTATTTAGTCATCTACTCAGTAATGATAGGGGAAATGATGCTCCATCATTCACAATCTTCACAGTCATACTTTTAGCAATAGATCCATAAGGCTAAGAGAGTAATGATTGCACCAAGGAAGTTCTGAGATCTCTTCTCCAGCATGCAATAGGCTTTGGCTTTTGTAAATGCCACTCAAGGAAAAGCCAATTAAAACATAGTAATAGCATTCACACATTCTATATTTAACTAATGGATCATGAGTCATTTGTGATACTCTGGCCATTAGTTAATGGAGGGCCCCAAAAGTAAAACCATCTTATATGATACTGGAAATACATGAGAATGTATGAACTGTAATTCCCTTGTTAAAAATTGTAAAGTCTCAAATGAATAAACTGAGAATTTATTATTAAATAAATAGTAGAAAAGAGAAATAAAACAATTTTACATTTTAACGGCAAAGGTAAAATGATAAATTACAAGCCAAAAAGATTGAGAATTAATAAAATACCTGTAAACACAATCACAAAAATCTCACATATGCTGTAACATATTAATATAATTTCAAAAGTATTTTTTTTTATACAGTATCATGTAGCTTTCATAAAAAAAAGAAAAAAAAAGATCATATTATGATCCTTTTTGAGGTGCTTACTGTTATAGGAGACAACACTTTGTCTCCCAAATGAAACAGGAATAAATACATAATTTGAAAGTCTTCATATACATGTAGCAAAGCGGTGGCTATGTTGCTTCTGCCACTGTGGGACACTCTTTACCAAAGATCGCATTGAGTTTCTTTTCCCTAGTGCTCAACATGGGGACTATTGCACCACTTCCAGAATACAGAGGGATAGAGTTATATACTGAAATAGGGGATCTTGGGACATGTAGTCCGGAGAGCTTGGATTCCCATGGATCTAATGCTGCTGCAAACTACAAGTTCCAGCTGGCTGGAGAGAGAAAGAATTCTGGGTGAGGAGATACATAGAACAGTCTGGGGAGGGGCTCGCTCTCTTGGGACACAGGGCCTACAGCTTCAGGAGCGAAAGCCTAAGCTTCCCTGGTGTGAGTGGGCGCCATGGCCTAGACAGATGGCCTTTCCATAAGCGAGCTTTATCCTTGGAGCCAGATCCTCATCCACCGTCCTCTCATCCGTAGAGTGGCTACTCAGGGCCACTTTCACCTACACCCACACAGACGCCGCTGAATCCTCCATTTGTCAGGTTCCCAGTTGGGCATCTTTCATCTGACTGCAGGTCCTAGACTGTTCTGGAAATCCTTTCTCCATGAGCCTTGGTATCTCCAGGATTGGTGAGCGGGCAGAAGCCCGCCTTTAACATTATATTCAGAGACACTGCATGCAGACACCTTTTTTGGGCCCCTGCATAGCTAGCGGAAGATTTTAGACACCCTTACTTCAAGGACTCCTCCACACAAAACAATCAGCCTACAGCAGCTGTTTATATTATAGAGGAAATCTCACTCAATGTTTACATAGTGTGTTTTCTTTTGTGGCATCAGGACATAAAGGGAACTAACTGACAAAAAGTCTTCTCTTCCTCCTCTTGTACCTGGGGTCATTGCTCCCCTTAAGACCTGTTGGTTTCTACCATCAGTTTCACTGTTATTGCCATTTCATTGCATATCTCTGTAATTCTGTTTAATGCCAAAGTTGCCATTTGGGGAATACCCACAATCACATTCTTCTTTCACTTGTTAACTCGTGTGTCTTTTGCATTTTCTCTTTGAATAATGTCAAAACTCAGAGTGTCAGAAGTGTCGGGAGGCTTGCAAGGCCAGGGCAACCTATGGGGACAGTCATTTTACAGCATTTACTTCAACTAGGCCCAGGATATGGTATGAGATATGGCAAGCCTCCCATCCAAACTTTGGAATTTTTTCCGTTAAAGTGTAATTTCAACCAAAGCTTTTTTTTTTGGTGAGCATAAGTCCGAAATTTTCTGGATTTTATTCCTAATGGAAAAAGTAAAAAAAGCCTTGCGAGCTACCATATGTGTTCACCATATATAGCAAGGTCAGGTGCTGGCACTGTTCACAATCTCATATGCATGTGCTAATAAATTAATACAATTTATATTAGTGTAGCGCTATACTCTCCATTCAAGTGTCAATAAAAATATATATAAAGTGCATAGCCCATATAAACAAAAATTACAATAGTGCAGTTCACCAGTGAATCATATTATGATTGCTTCTTAATCCATTTCATCCATGCAAAAGTGCTCCAAAAAACAAAATACAAAAATAGTTATGTCACCAATCTCATGCTCTCCACCCTGTGGTATTATCCTCACCTCAGGACATATGACCTAACAATTAAGCTTGGTCAAATAGCGCTTGCGAGCCTTACCTGGGCTCAAACATATAGATGGATCTCCAGATTCCAATATCGATTAATAAGAGATCCAGAATCTTTGCTAAGTGGAAGAGTAAATTTGATAAGATAGCAGATCTGCAGTGATGGGGAGACCCTCCAGCTTTTCACTGGCAGAAACTATGGTGTAGCACTGGAATTCAGAGTCATTCTATCTTCTCAGCGCTTTGTCCCTACTAGCATCTACTCTGTCGTGTGACCAGGACCTCTAACTACCCAAAGTGACCGTCAGATGCCTAACCTGGTTCTAGCCTATGCTGGTTATTGAGCCCTAAGCTAATAATAGCTAAAGAATCCCAGACCAGAAGGGACAGGGTTAACTAAAATAACAAGCGCTCTATACAAACTCTATTGCAATAAACATAAACATGCAATATTGAAAGGTGATCACTGCACACATACAGTAGCACAGACTTAGCTATCTGGTACTGTGCATGTGAATTATTAACAATAGAACAGAGGTTCGTCTGTCTCAAGGATTTAGATACACACTAAAGAAGCTGCAATAAAACTATTAAACATAGGAGCACCTGATTAGTAATCCCTACTGGCCTGGTATTTGCAGTAGCTTTTTCCATGGACAGGAAATGTGTCTCAGACTTAAGCTGGGTATACATGTACCGATATTCAACCAGTTTAGCAGGAACTGTCCAAATTTCGGTATGTGTGTACAACTGTTTTTTCAACGGCAGGCGATCAAACAGTCAAACTGGACATCCAGCATTCGACCAGCAGCCAATGGCTGCAGCACTGATCTGTGTATTCTGAGATGGTGGCTCCCCATTGTCAGAATTCAATAGTCTGGTATGGGAGATTCCTGCATACACATTGCTTGTGTGGTTTGGGGTATCCGTGAGGTTTTTTTTTTTTTTTCATTCAGCCTGCTGGTTAAACGTGTATACCTTGCTTTACTCTGTTTCGCTCTCTCTCTTCCTCCTTCTAGGGGTTTCAAAGCCAGCTTTCCATTGACAGAAAGTGCTAATACATAATTATACATAACAGTGTGATATTAACAGCTAACAGTAGAGCACAGCAGATCTAGGCAATTACTGTAATTTTCCAATCTATCTTTGCACAATTGTATCTCATCAATGCAAAAGTGTCTTATTAAAACTTTGAGCTTGAGGAGCTGAGTGTTGACTCTTTTTTTTTGGGTTGTTTAACAGTACCACTGTTAGCCATGCACTCCCAGCAACAAAAGAAAAGTTGAAACAAAACAGTTTAGTGCTAGATATATTTGTAACAAAGCAATAAAATCCTGATTGAGGTTCTAATGCCCCGTACACACGATCGGAAATTCCGCCAGCAAAAGTCCGATGTGAGCTTTTGGTCGTAAATTCCGACCGTGTGTATGCTCCATCTGACTTTTGCTGGCGGAATTCCCTCCAGCAAAAGATTGAGAGCAGGTTCTCAATTTTTCGGTCGAAAAAATTCCGATCATCTGTACCAATTCTGACGCGCAAAATTCCTACACATGCTTGGAAACAATTTGACGCATGCTCTGAAGCATTGAACTTCATTTTCTCAGCTCGTCGTAGTGTTCTTGACGGTCGAAAGTTCAGAGAACTTTTGTGTGACCGTGTGTATGCAAGCCAAGCTTGAGCAGAATTCCGTCGGGAAAAATCCATCCAAGTTTTTTCCGACGGAAAATCTGATCGTGTGTAGGCGGCATTAGTCTTCCCCTACTTAGAATTTGATGTCAGTTGGGCTGCTTTTGCCAGGGAGGAGGAACCTCTGAGCACAGCAGAATGCTGAAGGTCAAAACTCCCGGAAGTGTTAATTTCTGAAGAAACTTTAGGCGTTGATTTCTCATTAGTGAAGTAAAATTAGTTTGCACCGGTGGCAGTGTAGGTAAGTATTTTCTTTACAAGAGCAGCTTTGATTGATACTTTGGAGACAAAGTTACTTAAAAAAATGTTTTAGCTCAAAATAGAAAACTGGATCTTGTCTAGTTTTGCCTCTGAAGCCTGGCCAGATTGAAGGCAAGTGTTCTGGCTACCACTCCATGCAAGAGTTTTACCTGGGTGCGATAAAGTCACCGGTTTTTGTAAAACATGAAGTTCCTTTTTAAGATGATAGCTGTGCTTAGAAATAAAAATAATGTTTAAAGCGTATCTATGGTTAAAAATATAAAATAATGGGATTCATTGTCACGTTTTATTTCAATTATTTCTATCCTACTCCTATTTATGTGAACAATTTTAAAGTTCTGGAACTTGAAGTTTGTGAATCTTATTTTGTGAAGTTCTCCACATATTTACTTCCTTGAATTCTGTGACAAGTATTCACTATGCCCTGTGAATAGGCACTGCTGTGTCATACATTTCACAGAGCCTGCCTTCTGAACTACATATAGTACAATGGTGGAGTTTCAGGAGGAGGAGTCAGTACAGGAATCACTGCTTGCAGGCAGAAAGGTACCATGGGATATATAGTCTTTTGACATTGAAAGTAAATAGCAGAGGAGAATCTGGAAAACATGCAGGGAATCTAGGAAGTTGTGGCAAGAGATTGCTATCAGACCATTGTTCTGTCAAAACTCAGCCAACTCATCGAAATTTCCAATTACCTCACTTCCGGTGACTCTCCAGCAGCAGATTTTGACGATTTGGCTCTACTGCCTAAGCTCACACAAGCACCCAACAGAATAACACAAACCCTGTTGCTTTTCGAGAATTCAAGTTTTCAAAAAAGGATAATGATGTACCTTGCGCATGCGCACTGCAGCGATTGTAAGATCCGACAGGGTTTCTGTTATTCTGTCAGGTGCACACACGCACATGGGCAGTAGAGCCAGCTCGTCGAAATGTGTTGCTGGAGAGTCATCGGACGTGACAGAATTGGAGATTTCGACGAATTGGCTATTTCGACAGAACACCGGCAGCACTCACAACATAAAAGGAGATTTTTAAAATAAGCTTATATTGGATTGTCAAAAAATCCTATTGTTTGTATTGTTATTGCATTGCTGATGTTATCAAATGAAATTGTATGTTGTGACAATTTAACTCATTTAAACTAACTGTATCAAGCTGAAAACAACTTATCAGTTTCCTAACCAAGAGCAATTTTCAATCTCATGACAGAGATACAAGTTTTGAATCTTAGAAAATGAAAAGAGTTATAAAATATACAGTAACTAGATCAATGCCCAAAGATCGAAAAGCTGAACTTTTAATGTTCATTGTTCAGCAGGTATTCAGACTCATAGTCAAAATGGCCTAAATGCTGGTACAGTATGTAAAAATGTACTATCATGGCAACTACAAACCATGGTGATAAAGGTAATTTTCTCCAATACTGAATTAGTGTACGTGGAAAAAAATCACTTGCATTTGTGTAGCAAACATGTTGCAAAAATGTGTGTATATACAGTATCTCACAAAAATGAGTACACCCCTCACATTTTTGTAAATATTTTTATTTCTATATATCTTTGCATGTGACAACACTGAAGAAATGACACTTTGCTACAATGTAAAGTAGTGAGTAGTGAGTAGTGAGTGTACAGCTTGAATAACAGTGTAAATGTGTTGCCCCCTCAAAAACCTGCACTCCCTCCAACACAATGATGATACCTCTGGGTTGATCTTATGAAGTTTTGCTGGGACATAATACCATTTAGTCAACAATTTAAAATTAATTTATTTTATCCTCGCATCTATTGACGTGGAATGTATATAATCTATAACTTTACATTTCATTTGCTATGATATGGTTTGATTTCATTCAAGTTTAATTCAAATTCCCAACTCTCCAGAAGGCATGGTGGCCCAGGGCCCAGGAAGGGGGGGGGGGGATCAGCATCCCATATACAGTATCTCACACAAGTGAGTACACGCCTCACATTTTTGTATAAATGTTATTATATCTTTTCATGTGACAACACTGAAGAAATTCCACTTTGCTACAATGTAAAGTAGTGAGTGTACAGCTTGTATAACAGTGTAAATTTGCTGTCCCCTCAAAATAACTCAACACACAGCCATTAATGTCTAAACCGCTGGCAATAAAAGTGAGTACAATGCTAAGTGAAAATGTTCAAATTGGGCCCAATTAGCCATTTGCCCACCCTGGTGTCATGTGACTCGTTAGTGTTACAAGGTCTCAGGTGTGAATGGGGAGCAGGTGTGTTAAATTTGGTGTTATCGCTCTCACGCTCTCATACTGGTCTTTGGACGTTCAGCATGGCACTTCATGGCAAAGGACTCTCTGAGGATCTGAAAAAAAATAATTGTTTAAAGAAAGAGACCATCCAAATAGATCATATGAGTTGCCAGTTGTCAGCGTTCAGGGTGGCGGCGAAGTGAGCGGACGGACGACCGGCGTGTTTGGCGGGCACTATACATTTGGCAGCTCTTATTGTTTTAGTTCTCTTATGTGACTGAACACTACTTAGGCAGCCTACTCAGGAGCACTGTACCATATATTTGGCCCCAGGTGCGATAATCCTTTCCTGCCTGTCCACTGGTTCATCCCTTCCCCCTGGCTTCCTACTATATTGAGATACAGCTCTGATTTATATTGGTGGGATTATCCCTCTCAGTGAGCACTGCCTCCTTGGTGTGTCTGGGTGGACCAATGTGGACAAGGTGGGGCCAGCTACACTCCCCGTTTCCCCTCTGGATCCTGGGGTGTTGTTTTTGATACGGTCATCGCCGCAGTCTCGGTGGTGGGATTTCAACTGTGATGGGTCTGGTGCGATTCTTCTCCACTCATTGACCCTGATGAAGGGATGCTCCATATAAGTCCCGAAACGCGTAGGACCCTGTGGACGACTGCACATTCATCATGACCACTTCATGTTCTTGTTTTTAGTGGTTCTATCATTATAATCCTTTTGTTCAAATGCTTATTGTGATTTTGTATATAATTGTTTCTTATCTTTTTTGCAATCAATAAATTATTCTTTTTTAATACTCTGTTGCCTTTAAAGTCCCATTACCTTTTTGGGGGTTTTTTATTCTGAAAAAAATAATTGTTGCTCTACATAAAGATGACCTAGGCTAAAAGAACATTGCCAAGACCCTGAAACTGAGCTGCAGCACGGTGGCCAAGACCATACAGCAGTTTAACAGGACAGGTTACACTCAGAACAGGCCTCGCCATGATCAACCAAAGAAGTTGAGTGCATGTGCTCAGCATCATATCCAGAGGTTGTCTTTGGGAAATAGATGTATGAATGCTGCCAGTATTGCTGCAGAGGTTGAAGGGGTGGGGGGTCAGCCTGTCAGTGCTCAGACCATACGCCGCACAGCATCAAATTGGTCTGCATGGCTGTTGTCTCAGAAGGAAGCCTCTTCTAAAGATGTTGCACAAGAAAGCCCGCAAACAGTTTGCTGAAGACAAGCAGACTAAGGACATGGATTACTGGACGCATGTCCTGTGGTCTGATGAGACCAAGATAAACTTATTTGGTACAGATGGTGTCAAGTGTGTGTGGCAGCAAATACAAAAACAAGTGTGTCTTGCCTACAGTCTAGCATGGTGGTGGGAGTGTCATGGTCTGGGGCTGCATGAGTGCTGCCGACACTGGGAACTACAGTTCATTAAGGGGACCATGAATGCAAACATGTACTGTGACTACCACTGCCTTGCTAAAGAAGCTGAGAGTAAAGGTGATGGACTGGCCAAGCAGGTCTCCAGACCTAAACCCTATTGAGAATCTGTGGGGCATCCTCCAACGGAAGGTAGAGGAGCATAAGGTCTCTAATATCCACCAGCTCCATGATGTCGTCATGGAGGAGTGGAAGAGGCCCCATTGGCAACCTATGAAGCTCTGGTGAACTTCATGCCCAAGAGGGTTAAGGCAGTGCTGGAAAATAATGGTGACCACACAAAATATTGACATTTTGGGCCCAATTTGGACATTTTCACTTAGGGGTGTACTTACTTTTGTTGCTAGCGATTAAGACATTAATGGCTTTGTGTTGAGTTATTTTAAGGGGAACATACCATATCATATCATAGCCAAACCATACCATAGCAAATGAAATGTAGTTATAGATTATATACATTCCACGTCAATAGATGCAAGGATAAAATAAATGAATAATAAATTGTTGACTAAATGGTATTATGTCCCAGCAAAACTTCATAAGATCAACCCAGAGGGATCATCATTGTGTTGGAGGGAGTGCAGGTTTTTGAGGGGGCAGCAAATTTACACTGTTATACAAGCTGTACACACACTACTTTACATTGTAGCAAAGTGTAATTTCTTCAGTGTTGTCACATGAAAATATACAATAAAGTATTTACAAAAATGTGAGGGGTGTATTCACTTTTGTGAGATACTGTATATATACAGTGCCTTGAAAAATTATTCATACCCCTTGAAATTTTCCACATTTTGTCATGTTGCAACCGTAAATGTATTTTATTGGGGTTTTATGTGATAAACCAACACAAAGTGGCACATAATTGTGAAGTGGAAGGAAAATGATAAATGGTTTTCAAAATGTTTTACAAATAAATATGTGAAAAATGTGATGTTTACATTTTTGGTTGTAACATGACAAAATGTGGAACATTTCAATGGGTATGAATACTTTTTACATGCACTGTATATCTGTATATCCATGTATATATTGGTATTCCTGCCTTCTGTTGGTTGGAATTCAAGTCTGTATGTGTGCCGTGGCAGAACATGAATATGCACCGGACACATTTATTAAAGAATATGTAAACCCAACACTTCATATTACTGATTAGGGATGAGCTTTGCGTTCGAATCGAACGCATGTTCGGCTCGAACAATGCCTGTTCGGTCATTCGCCGAATTCCGAACGATATGATATAATGATAATCATCTTCTGATCCTATTAGTACAGTACTGCAGGCAGCTGCAGTATTTACAAGTTAGTGTAGTGCGTTCTCTGCACAGTGTGCACCTAAAGCTACCTGAAGAAAATTAGTGGTGTTCTTCTGATCCTATTAGTACAGTACCACAGGCAGCTGTAGTATTTACAAGTTAGTGTAGTGCGTCCTCTGCACAGTGTGCACCTAAAGCTACCTGAAAAAAATTAGTGGTGTTCTTCTGATCCTATTAGTACAGTACCGCAGGCAGCTGCAGTATTTACAAGTTAGTTTAGTGCGTCCTCTGCACAGTGTGCACCTAAAGCTACCTAAACAAAATGAGTGGTGTTCTTCTGAGCCTATTAGTACAGTACCGCAGGCAGCTGCAGTATTTACAAGTTAGTGTAGTGCGTTCTCTGCACAGTGTGCACCTAAAGCTACCTGAATAAAATTAGTGGTGGTGTTCTTCTGATCCTATTAGTACAGTACCACAGGCAGCTGTAGTATTTACAAGTTAGTGTAGTGCATCCTCTGCACAGTGTGCACCTAAAGCTACCTGAAGAAAATTAGTGGTGTTTTTCTGATCCTTTTAGTACAGTACCGCAGGCAGCTGCAGTATTTACAAGTTAGTGTAGTGCGTCCTCTGCACAGTGTGCATCTAAAGCTACCTGAAGAAAATTAGGGGTGTTCTTCTGCTCCTATTAGTACAGTACCGCAGGCAGCTGCAGTATTTACAATTTAGTGTAGTGCGTCTCCTGCACAGTGTGCACCTAAAGCTACCTGAAGAAAATTAGCGGTATTCTTCTGATCCTATTAATACCACAGGCAGGCAGCTACAGTATTTACAGTTAGTGTAGTGCGTCCTCTGCACAGTGTGCACCTAAAGCTACCTGGAGACAATTGCTGTTGTTCTGCTCCTATTAATACTACAGGCAGGCAGCTATAGTATTTACAGTTAGTGCACTGTGTCCTCTGCACAGTGAACACCTAAAGCTACCTGAAGAAAATTAGTGGTGTTCTTCTGATCCTATTAATACCACAGGCAGGCAGCTACAGTATTTACAGTTAGTGTAGTGTGTCCTCTGCACAGTGTGCACCTAAAGCTACCTGGAGACAATTGCTGTTGTTCTGCTCCTATTAATACCACAAGCAGGCAGCTACAGTATATACAGTTAGTGCACTGTGTCCTCTGCACAGTGTGCACCTAAAACTACCTGAAGAAAATTAGTGGTGTTCTTCTGATCCTATTACTACCACAGGCAGGCAGCTACAGTATTTACAGTTAGTGTAGTGCGTCCTCTGCACAGTGTGCACCTAAAGCTACCTGGAGACAATTGCTGTTCTGTTCCTATTAATACCACAGGTAGGCAGCTACAGTATTTAAAGTTAGTGCACTGTGTCCTCTGCACAGTGTGCACCTAAAGCTACCTGAAGAAACTTAGTGGTGTTCTTCTGATCCTATTAATACCACAGGCAGGCAGCTACAGTATTTACAGTTAGTTTACTGCGTCCTCTGCACAGTGTGCACCTAAAGCTACCTGAAGACAATTGCTGTTGTTCTGCTCCTATTAATACCACAGGCAGGCAGTTACAGTATTTACAGTTAGTGTACTGCGTCCTCTGCACAGTGTGCACAAGCTACCTGAAGACAGTTGCTGGTGTTCTCATACTAATAATACTACAGGCAGGCAGTTGATTCTGCTAGCTGCAGTATCAGTATATGTATACATCCCAGCTTTGTGCAGCTACATCTCACTGCAGGCCTACAAGGAGAGGCAGACAGTCACAAGCCAAAAAAAGAGGGCAAGCAGACTCTGTGTCTAGAGGCAATAGTGCTGGTCGTGGAGACGGTGCGTCCTCATCAGCACGTGGCCGTGGGACACGCTTGTCCTTTTTTTCGGCAGCTGGCCGCGTTGAGCCACAACATGCAGAAGACTTGGTAGAGTGGATGACCAAGCCATCCTCATCCTCCTCATCCTCTCTCACCCAGGCTCAGGGTATTTTGTCTGGCAAAGCAGCTGCCAACGCGGCCTCTCTCCTCGGCTCAATGGCATCAGTCACTCCTTCCTTAGCCCCACCATGTCTTCCTGAGGAGTCCCCCGAACTGTTTGACCACAGTGTTGGGTACATGCTCCAGGAGGATGCCCAGCGTTTTGAAGGCTCCTATGATGGTACCCAGCTAGAGGAAGGCAGTATCGTGAGCCCAGAGAGAGGGGGTGCCCAAGAAGGACAGCAATCAGGCAGTCATGTTCCCCCCGCTGCAGCATACCGCCAGCTTTGCTCCAGTGATGAGGAGGGAGGAAATGAGGTCACTGACTCCACGTGGTTGCCTGATAGGAGAGAGAGGAGGAGGAGGAGGCACATCACCAATGAGGCAGGATGCCCTCCAGGGGCCAGCTTAAGGGTAGCACACCAACTGCATCACACCGCAGAGCTCCGCATGTGCAGGGCGCTGCTGTCTCTGCGCTTTATTCCAAAAGTTCTTTGGTGTGGGCCTTTTTGAGACGAGTGCATCAGATCCCACCGCTGCTATTTGCAACATATGTCTCAAGCGTATCTCTCGTGGCCAAAACATCTCCCGCTTGGGCACCACATGCTTGACCAGACATATGTTGACCTGCCATGCAGTTTGTTGGCAAAAAAAATCAACACCAAAGAACAAAGAGGACCTCTCCTTGCTCCTCATCAGCTGGGATCTCCAACCCCGCTATACCTTCAGTCCTCTTTGAGACCTGCACTGAGAGTAATAAAGGTGTAGAATTAGGTGTGTCACAGCCAAGTACTTGGGGGCAATCTGCTATCAGTACACCAACGTCAGATTGTATCAGGCAAATTTCCCTGCCCCAGCTGCTGCACCGCCGAAAGAAGTTTGCTCCCAGCCATCCACATGCCCAGTGGTTAAATGCTAGCTTGGCTAAATTGCTAGCACTTCCACTGCTGCTTTTTCAGTTGGTAGACTCTGCCCGGCTCTCTACCGGCATGTGGAAGGCAATGTCTTGGCCTCGCTGGACAGGGCGGTCAGCAGTAAGGTGCATATTACCGCTGACTCATGGTCCAGCAGGCATGGACAGGGACGTTACCTATCTTTCACCGCGCACTGGGTGACTCTTCTGGCAGCTGGGAAGGATGCAGGACAAGGTGCAGTAGTGTTGGAGGTTGTTCTGCCACCATAATACTACGAGTGGTGATTCTGCCACACCTCTCTCCTCCACCCCCTCCTCTTCTTCTTCCTCCATGGCCTCTTCCTGTGCTGATTTGACTGCGGAACCAGCGGTGCTCCGCAGGCGTTCAAGGAGCTACGCAAGCACGCAGACCAAAAGATGCCATGTGGTGCTTGAGCTGGTGTGCTTGGGGGACAGGAGCCACACTGGGGCAGAGATTCTGTCAGCTCTGCAGGGGCAGGTTCAGAGGTGGTTGACACCACGCCAGCTTAAGACAGGTATGGTGGTTTGCGACAATGGCACCAACCTCCTCTCTGCCCTCCGACAGGGACAACTGACCCATGTGCCCTGTTTGGCTCACGTCCTTAACTTGGTGGTGCAGCGGTTCTTGGGCAGGTACCCGGGCTTACAGGATGTCCTGAGGCAGGCCAGGAAAGTCTGTGTGCATTTCCGCCGATCATATAATGCCAGTGCTGACCTCCAAAAGGAATTTAACCTGCCCAACAACCGCCTAATCTGGGACATGCCCACCAGGTGGAACTCAACGTTGGCCATGCTGCAGCGGCTGGACACGCAGCAGAGGGCCATCAATGAGCACCTGTGCAACTAGGGCACCAGGACAGGGTCAGGGGAGCTTGTTTTTTTCCCCCCACGCCAGTGGGCCATGATCAGGGATGCATGCATTGTCCTGTCACCATTTGAGGAGGCCACGAGGATGGTGAGCAGTGACAGTGCATGCATCAGTGACACTGTCCCCCTTGTCCACCTGTTGGAGCACACGCTGCATGGAATAATGGACAGGGCACTTGAGGCAGAACAGAGGCAGGAAGAGGAGAACTTCCTTAGCTCTCAAGGCCCCCTTTATCCAGACAGTGTTGCTGCAGGAGGAGGAGGAAGAGGAGGATTGTGTCAGCATGGAGGTGGAGCCTGGCACTCAGCATCAGCAGCAGTCTTTAAGGGATCATTTACAGTCCTAAGAAACCCATGGACTTGTACGTGGCTGGGAGGAGGTGGCTGCGGATCATGACGTCCTTAGTGACCCAGAGGACTCCGGACCGAATGCCTCAGAAAACCTACGCTGCATGGCCTCCCCGATCCTGCAAAGCCTGCGGAAGGATCATCGTATTCCTGGTTTTAAGGAGAGGGATCAATACTGGCTGGCAACCCTCCTTAATCTACGTTACAAGGGTAAGGTTGCGGACCTTATCTTGCCATAGCAGAGGGAGCAGAGGATGAAATATCTTCGGGAGGCCTTGCAGAAAGGTCTGTGCAACGCCTTCTCAGAGACTGGGAGGTTACAAACTCCTGTTCCTGGACAACGTGTTGCTGAGGTTTCGGTCAGTCAAAGAAGGAGCGGTGGAGAAGGTGGCCGTCTGACCGATGCGTGTGCGCACCCCAGGGGGCGCGCGGGAGCTGTTTTCTGGAATCACGTCATAGTATGTGCTCCCTGAGTTATCCAACCGCCCTGTAGCCGTCATTTGGCTATGGGCCGGTTGGTAACTGGTTAAGCATCATTAAAATCACTGCTCCCGAAAAAACTGCCATTTTTAAAACTTTTTTTTGCATTTATACATGTCCCCTGGGGCAGGACCCGGGTCCCCAAACCCTTTTTAGGACAATACCATGCAAATTAGCCTTTAAAATTAGCACTTTTTATTTTGAACGTTCGAGTCCCATAGACTTCCATGGGGTTCTAACGTTCGTGAGAATGCAGGTTCTGGTGCGAACCAAACCGGGTGGTGTTCAGCTTATCCCTATTACTGATATGTGCCTGCTGTACCATGTACTTGTATGAAAAAGTATCCTGTTCTCTTTGTATTGCTTCCTAGGTGTGAAATACCTGGTGTTCCTGCCAGTCCCCTCTGCTTTCCTATTAAAAACTGAGCAGCAGAACACTGCTCTCCTCCAATGATCAGACTTGTCCTGACAACCCCCCCCCCCCTTTACCCCTTTATACAGTCATTCACTGGGAAGATCAGTGTGCTGCTGCTGCTGCAATTCTCATCATTCATTGCATACACATTTGAAGGTCAGTTTTGGTTATTACTAGGTAACACACTGCATAGATAGATTTGTACGAGGCAACACACGAAAATCTTTGCAGCTGAAAATTTTTCAAACACCGCTAATTAAATAAATACATTTACAACCCTGATAGCTTTAAATACCATGTTGCTAAACCTTGGTCTGATTTTCTAGACAATTAGGAAACAGCCAAAGCAGGCATGAGAGGACACATCACTTCCGACACTGCGGGAAAAAGATAAAGAAGTCAAGAAAATACAACAAACATTTTATACAGCAATTGCAGACACATATAGAAAATACTTCCATATTCTAAGAGAGTGGCTTTAAGCTTCCATGCCCCTAGATAACTACTTACATACACAACCCCCCCCCCCCCCCCCAAAAAAAAAACAATTTCCAATTTAGGCAACTTAACAGCCCTGGTTCACACCTGAGGTTGTGGTTGATGCATTTTCCCACTGTGTTTTGCGTTTTTTCACACATATTTTTAATGCGTTCTGATGCGTTTTGCTTTTTGGGAGGTGTCTGTTGTCTTGCAAGAGAAACCAGCAAAAACGCAGTGCTTGAATTTTCTATCCATTTCTGCTGTGTTTACATTGAAGTCTAAAGAAACAAAATTGCAGCCTGCTGGGGGAAAAAAAGTCCCTGATGCACTGGTGGAAAATGCACAGATGTGAACATGGCCCATAGGAAACCATAATAAATGGACTGTAGTGCGTTTCTGCAAAACTGAAAACACACCAAAAAACACATAGATGTAATCAAGGCAGGTTCACACCAGATGCAGTCCAGTGCATTTTTAATCTGCAACAAAAACACATGCAGTTTTTTTCCATGTATTCCAGTGGCTCAAGTTCACACCATAACAACAAGTTCCAGTGCAGTCAACAAAAGCAGAACCTGCTGCATTTTTTCTGTATGGGATGCATCTGAAATGCAGCAAAATGCATGTATACACACTAATATGCATGTAACAGCACCAGAATGCACATTGCCCTGAGATTTTCCAAAAAATGAATTACTGCTATCACCGTGGCTGATGATCTCCTAAGCCTGGAGAGAAATCTTGTGATTAAGGGAATTGGTGGAAAAATGTTTCACAGCTTGAAATTCCACGGGTGGATCAGGCAATCTATTCCCTCGGCCGATGGGAAAGCTGCTCTCGACACAAATCTCTGACATTTGGTGTTCACAGGAGTAGCTGCTAAGTTGATCTCCGGTATTCCCCAAGTTTTTGAAAGGAGAGAAAAGTCCCGCTGGCTCAACGACCACTTGTTGTTTGAGAGAAGTTCCCTGCTTAGATAGTCGGCCAGCATGTTCTGTGCTGCCGGGACATACACCGCCCTCAGGTCCATCAGATGCACTTGTGCTCAATCCAAGATAGGGCAAACTTCTTCCATTAGTGTGCGACTCCTCGTACTCCCTTGCCTCTGAATATATGCTACAGCAACTCTGTTGTGCATTTGAATCAGAACGCTCTTCCCTGCCAGGTATGAAGCAAAGGCCAGAAGTGCCTGAAAGGCTGCTCTGAGCTCCAGTATATTTGATACTATACCGTGAGCTTGAAACTGCCACTGCCCTTGGGCTGCTAGATTTTGGTAATGAGCTCCCCATCCCTTCTGGCTGGCATCTGAAGTAACCACTTCTGGCTGTGGAGGGACTATAGATTTGTACCTCTTGATGTTGCTGAAACGCGTCCACCACCACATCGATTGCTTCACATACCTGTGGTGTAGATTGTCTGAAGCATTGATACTCCATTCCACTGCTTCAGAAAGGAATTCTGCAACATTCTCGTGTGCCATTGGGACCACTGGATCATGGGCAGAGTTGTAGACATGGAACCCAGGACACTCATACACACTCTGGCTGGTAAGCGCGTTGCTGAGATTAGCCTCTGAATTTTTTGAATCAGAGGCATAATCTTCTCCTGAGGAAGCTGTACTCTGTTCCAGATGGTGTCCAATTCTGCCCCCAGGAATACCATATTCTGTGTGGGCTGGAGCTTGCTCTTCTGCCAGTTCACTAGCCAACCGAAAACTCGCAGGGTTGATAGTAAGATCTCCCGGTGCTGGATCAGGACCTGGCGACTTTCTGCTAGAAGAAGTAGTATGTTGTCCAGATAACGGTGTATTTTTAGACCTCTCTCTCTGAGATATGCAATGACGGGTAGAAGAACTTTGGTGAAGGTCCTGGGAGCCGTCGAGATTACGAAGGGTAGGCACTGGAACTGGAAGTGATGTTGGTTAATTGAAAAGCAGAGAAACCTTTGAAAGGCAGGATGTATTGGGATGTGAAGATAAGCGTCCGATAAATCTACGGACGGCATCCAATCTTCTAGATTCACAGCTAATAGTATGGACTGGAGGCTCTCCATTTTGAAGGATTCTAATTTGATGTTCTTGTTGAGTTTTTTTAAGTCCAGTACTGGACGTAAATCCCCCGTTTTCTTTTTTACAAGAAAAAGGGGGGAGTAGAATCCTCTGCCTCTTTGACATAGCGGGACCTCCAGGATGGCCTCCTTTTATTTTAATTCTGTTATATACTTTAGAAGGATCTTTCTCTTGCCTAGAGAAGACGGGCGTTTGGTTGGAAAAAAGTGGTTTCTGGGAATCCTGTCTAGGAATCTCCACTTGTGACCGAACTTGATCGTGGAAATGGTCCAAGGGTCTTTGATGTTCTCTGACCATATTTGTGCAAATCTCTTGAGTCTGGCGCCCACCCTTGGAGGATGGGCAGGCGTATTTTCAAAAGGACTTCTGCTGTTCGCCATTAGGGGTGGCCTTGGTTTTTCACATTTTCAGGTAGGATGACTGTGTACCTCCAGTTTTGCTTAAACTCCTTACCTCGTCTTTGGTCTTGGCTTCCCTGTATCTTTCAGGAAGGTTGCCCTTGTAGGCAGGACCTCTTGGTCTCTTGGGTCTCCTGCCAGAGGGAATGAGGCCTGACTTGCCCCCTGTCACCTTGGAAATGGCTGCATCAAATTTGGAGCCAAAGAGATTAGAGCCATCATAGGAAATTTTGCACCAATTTGTTTTTGATGCTGCGTCGGTTATCCAAGGTTTTAGCCACAAAGCTCTTCTTGCCATCACCGAGGCTAACATTGCCCGGGCAGAGCATCTGATAACATCCACGGAGGCTTCCACGATGAAATCGCCTGCCAATCTGAGTTCTTGCAGAGAGGTAATTACTTTTTCTAAGTCTGCCCCTTCCTGAAGAGATTTTTCGATATTGGAAGCCCAGCCCGAGATGGCTCTACCAACTGCTGCCGTGGTGACTGCTGGTCTACAGGCGCCTCCTGCCGTGGAGTATGCTTTTTTGAGTTTCAGATCAATTTTCCGATCTAAAACATTTCGGAAGGAGACTGCGTCCTTGATGGGTAGGGTGACATGTCTTGCCAGGCTCATTAGGGAGGCATCCACAAAAGGAGCATTAATTAAGGAGTTAACCTTAGGCTCTTTCAAAGGATATATTTTGGCTAGCCTATTATTAAGGCTGGGCCTCTTGTCGGATCTTTCCCATTCGTCTTTGATTAAATCATATATCATAAATCATACATATTTTTGGGTTTTCTGAGGTGCTTCCTCAGATTCCTCCCAACCTATAGCCTCCTTGACTGATTTCGCAAAGGGTTCAACCAGAGCGAAGTCAAAACCTGCTGGTACTTCTTGATCCTCGCTCTCTGAAGGGGGTTTTGGTTCTGTTGAGCGAGGAAGAACCGCAGAAGAAGTGCTTGGAGCTGGTTTGGCCGGCAGGGGTGTTGCTGACTCCATTATGGATTCTCGCACAGATTCTCGGATCAGTTTGGTCACTTCTCTGACATCTGATTCTCTTTCTTTTGTGGCTTCATTAAAGCACGTGCGACATGCTAATTTATCTGGCAAAGCTGTGGCGCCACATACCCAGCAGGCATTAGCTGCAGGACGGGTGTGTTGGCTTCGCCCGTGATGTGATGAAGGTGATTTTCTATGACGTGATCGGCTATGTCACGAGCAGCTGTGGCGTGAGTGACCATGGTGAGAATGACTATGGCATGAGTGCCTATGATGAGATGAGGAGCGTGACCGGCTTCTGCGGGATCTTCTGCTTGAGGTATGGCTTGACTGGTCTTTGTGTCTTGACTTTTGACCTGGAAGGGCTGTCAGAAGGTGCCATGTTAGAAGATGTGCTCTCTTTTTTTTTTCCTCTCTTCAATACTTACCACTGAAGGCGGACAGCCTCTTACCTTATAGGATGCGGGTGGTCTGCGTGGGCAGTGGTCTCCATGAGCAGAGTAGAACGAGTGCAGGCAGGAAAAAGAAGTCTGGAAGGGATACAGAAAAATTTAATAAGAAGTAAAACATAAAAATCCCTAGAATATAAGGAAGGGGGAAAGCCTAAGAGCACTTACCTGGAGACTATGGTGTAATACACAGCGAGGGGGTGCAATACAGTGACCTAGAATCACTGACAGGCATTCAGTCACGATTTTTTAGCTTCAGATCCCTTTTTTAAAAATGCAGCCCTTTTTAATTTTTAATGTTTTCACATTTTCTTTTACAAAATGCGGATATCCAAGTGCATGTGCTGTTCTGTCCACCAGATGTCTTGCTGATTATTTGTACCTTATTTGTTGTTAAATTTACATGCAAAATGTGTAATTTACTTAAGACAATCATATGTGGTGTGCAGGCTCCATCTAGCGTTCCTTTTTGGTATTGCTGCAGTTCTGTTTATTTGCTTTAATGTATGTGTAATTAAGGAAATTGTCAGCAAGCAGGGAATTCTGGGTAGAATCTTAACAGGAAGTGAACCAGCTACCATTCTTTTCAACACATTGCAGGAAGTAAGACATGTCTTTCTCAATCTATCGCCATCACCTCTTAGAGAACTTAAAAAGTAAGTTTTTACTATCACATCTTTTATTGTACATCGTTGTTTCTGCAATGTATGCTGTATTGTATGCAATATTGTACTTATTGATGTCTGTTTCTGTTATTTTGTAGTTTCACCTGGCTTGTTCTAATAAAACTGAGATCAAAGAAATATGATATCTACAGTTATTGGGATAAGAAGGTTTAGCTAGCTGTCCCAGAGACAGAACAGTGAAATTTTTAAGCTGACCTCTGAAGGGAAGATAAGCCAACTTCAGAAGTCTGTGCAGCCCGGGGCTACGCAGTATCCATACAGTCAGAAGCCTTAAAGAAACAGGCCTGTGGCAGGCGAAGAAAGCAGCCACGCTACACAGAGACGCGCTCTGTCAAGCAGCATCGACACTCGAACGGTCTCTATACAGCAAAACAGCTTCTTCCCAGCTGCCATGTCTCACAGTGGGACATCTTCTTACAAAACACGTTCACGAGCAAGCTCATCTAAGTCATCTGTCGCAAATGCAGCAGCTATTGTCCGTTCAAAAGCTGAAGCAGCAAAAGCCAGGGCCGCATTCACAGACCAAGAGTTGCAGATGAAAAAAGAAAAGGCCCGTCTTGATGCAGGAAAGATGAGACAGGAACAAAATAGAGAGAAGGAAAGAGTACGCTTACAGCAAGAAAGAGTACGCATGGAACAAAAGAGAGCAAGAAAGAGTACACATGGAACAAGAGAGAGAGAGGGAAAAATACGCCTGGAAGAAGAGCTAGCCCAGCAGGAAGCATCTCTGAAATTGCAGCAAGCTATCTTAGAAACTAACATGGAGAAGTTGGCAGTAGAAAGAGACGCTGCCCCCTCCAGAGGATCAAGACAGTGACCCTACTAAGTTCTGCCCTCTACATAAGATGCCATATCCTCTTCTGGAATGCAGAGCCATCAGGACAAAGACCATCCAAGATCATAAAGCTTTCCTCAAAGAGAACAACATCTGTTACAAGTGCTGTTCTTCGTCCACACATTTTGCCAAGGACTGTAAGGTCAGTGTCAAATGTACAGAATGTGACAGCACAGAGCACAACACAGCTCTACACCCAAGGCCTACTCCAAGAACTTTTCCACCTGTTCATAGGGACAAGGAGCAAGGCGGGGAGACCAAAGACTCTAGCACAGGCGCCATAGCAATCACTTCACAGTGTACTGAAGTCTGCAAAGGAAGTACAGGTGGCAGATCCTGCTCTAGAATGTGTCTTGTGAGAGTTTATCCAAAAGGATGCAGAGACAAAGCAGTCAAGCTCTACGTCATCTTGGATGATCAGAGTAATAAGTCACTAGCTAGATCTGTGTTTTTTGACATTCTAAACCTTAAAGGCCCCAGCAGCCCTTACTCCCTTAAGACTTGTGCAGGTACAGTGGAAACGGCGGGGAGAAGAGCTGACGGCCTACAAATTTAATTTATGGATGGTAAGATATGCCTACCCTTACCGACCATAATAGAGTGCAACCAGATTCCCACGCCAGACGCAGCAACTCACCAGACTCACTTGAACCACATAGCACATCTCATACCAGAACTAGATGATCAGGCTCAGATAATCTTACTCCTAGGAAGGGATATCTTGCAAGTCCACAAAGTAAGAAAACTGATCAACGGTCCTAAAAATGCCCCATATGCCCAAAAACTGGATCTTAGGTGGGTCATTATAGGTGATGTTTGCCTGGGAGGTGCACACAAACCGGCATCTGTTAATAACCTGCTCACTAGTACCCTTGAGAATGGTCGTCCTACTCTTTTCCAACCCTGTCAAAATCACATCCTCATAAAGGAGCTACCACACAACAAGCCTGTACCTCTTCCCTTCCTACGTCCCCTCTGTGACAGCAATAATTATGACAATGACCAAAGCGACTTAGGAAGCACAGTGTTCCAGAGAACAAAGGAAGATAACCAGGTAGCAATGTCCATTAAGGATAGGCTCTTCTTAGAAGTTATGGAAAGGAGTATGGAGAAAGACGGGACTAATAGCTGGGTTGCACTTCTTCCTTTTAGACCACAAAGACGACGTTTGCCTAACAATAGAGAACTACCATATAAACGTCTCACTTCTCTAAGACACAATCTTCAAAGGAAACCAGAGATGAAAGAACATTTCCTTTCCTTCATGGAGAAAATATTCCAGAATGGTCATGCTGAGATAGTCCCAAACCTAAAAGACTCAGGGGAATGCTGGTACTTACCCATATTTGGGGTCTATCACCCTAAGAAGCCTGGACAGATTAGAGTGGTGTTCGATTCCAGCGCCAAGCATGAGGGTGTCTCTCTAAATTATGTCCTTCTCTCTGGCCCTGACCTTAACAACAGACTATTAGGAGTACTTCTCCGCTTTCGCAAGGATTCAGTCGCATTTATGGCAGACATACAGCAAATGTTCTATTACTTTCTTGTTAAAGAAGAACACCGAAACTTTCTGAGGTTTCTCTGGTTCAGGGACAACAACCCCTCTGGAGACATCACAGAATACCGCATGAAGGTGCACATATTTGGCAACAGTCCTCCCCCTGCAGTTGCTATATATGGCCTCAGACATTCTGCTAGAGTGGGAGAGTCAGAGTATGGGTCAGATGTCAGACAGTTTGTGGACAAGGCTTTCTATGTAGATGATTGCTTGAAATTACTACCCACAAATGAAGCCGCAATCAGTCTCCTCAAAAGAACTCAGGCAATGCTTGCGTGTTCCAACTTAAGACTCCACAAGATTGCTTGGAGAAGTTTTAGAAGCCTTTCCTGTCCAAGATCATTCTAACGAGTTAAAGGACTTAGATCTAGTCACAGACTCACTTCCCATGCAACGCAGCCTTGGTTTGCTTTGGGACTTAAGATCTGACACGTTTACTTTCCAATAAACACAGAAGAAAAACCCTTTACCCGTAGAGGTGTCCTGTCTACCATAAACAGCCTGTATGATCCCTTAGGCTTTGCAGCACCTGTCACCATCCAGGGTAAAGCACTATCGAGAGACTTATCCTGTGAGTCGCTAGATTGGGACCACCCTATCCCCACCGACAAGAAGAACCTATGGCTAGAGTGAAAGGACTCACTAACAGCTCTATCCAACCTTAAAATTCCACAACCATATGCTCCTCTGTCATCTGCTGATGTTCAGATGCAAAGACTTTGTGTGTTTTCAGATGCTTCTGTTAAAGCAGTTGCTGCTGTAGCTTACCTGAAAACCATAGACACTAAAGGACAGTGCCACATAGGGTTCGTAATGAGGAAAGCAAAACTTGCACCACTTCCTGAACACACCATACCCAGGCTGGAACTTTGTGTTGTAGTTTTAGCTACAGAGCAAGCGGAACTAATTGCAATCAGAGGCCCAGTAAAACTCATTTACTCAGACAGAGGGTCTAAATTTGTAGGAGCAGTAAAAGAACTTCAAATTCCTTCTAATTTGGACGTTCTCAGAAAAGAAAGATACTTGAGTGAACAGGACTGCACATGGATCTTCAACCCACCTCACTCTACTCACGTGGGAGGTGTTTGGGAGAGAATTATAGGTATAGCCCGCAGAATTCTTGACTCTATCTTCCTACAAGTAGGAACTGCAAGGCTTACTCACGAATGTTTAGTGACATTTATGGCAGAGGTTACAGCCATCATTAACGCCAGACCTTTGACATTCATTTCAAATGACTCTGAAGATCCAGTAGTGCTCACACCTGTCATGTTACACACGCAAAAGACTACTTTTGCCGGTGCTCCAGCTGGAGAGTTTTGTGAGAAAGACCTTTACACAGGTCAATGGAGACAAGTACAAACCCTTGCCAGTATCTTCTGTAACCGGTGGCTGGAACAATATATATCTACTCTACAAGTATGGAGAAAGTGGCACACTGAAAAGCCTAATCTTAAACCTGGTGATGTTGTGCTCATGAAAGATTGCCAGGCACTAAGGAACATGTGGCCTTTAGGTTTGATCACCAAAGTACTGCCAAGCAAGGATAATCATGTCCGTAAGGTCGAGGTCAAGATCTTTCAACAGAATGAAGTTAAAGTATTCTTGAGACCAGTGACTGAACTTATTCTGTTACTTTCTACGGAGGACTCTGTTAGTGACATCACTTGATGTCAGGCGGGAAGTGTTCTGTCCACCAGATGTCTTGCTGATTATTTGTACCTTATTTGTTGTTAAATTTACATGCAAAATGTGTAATTTACTTAAGACAATCATATGTGGTGTGCAGGCTCCATCTAGCGTTCCTTTTTGGTATTGCTGCAGTTCTGTTTATTTGTTTTAATGTATGTGTAATTAAGGAAGTTGTCAGCAAGCAGGGAATTCTGGGTAGAATCTTAACAGGAAGTGAACCAGCTACCATTCTTTTCAACACATTGCAGAAAGTAAGACATGTCTTTCTCAATCTATCGCCATCACCTCTTAGAGAACTTAAAAAGTAAGTTTTTACTATCACATCTGTTATTTTGTAGTTTCACCTGGCTTGTTC
Organism: Aquarana catesbeiana; assembly: GCF_042186555.1. Taxonomy (NCBI): domain Eukaryota; kingdom Metazoa; phylum Chordata; class Amphibia; order Anura; family Ranidae; genus Aquarana; species Aquarana catesbeiana. Next base: position 370,107,908 of record NC_133327.1, on the reverse strand, counting down.
TAATAAAACTGAGATCAAAGAAATATGGTATCTACATTTATTGGGATAAGAATGTTTAGGTAGCTGTCCCAGAGACAGAACATGTGCATCACTTACATGGTGAAGAGATGGCACCAGGATGCACTATAGGAAGAAGGCAAGCCAGCAGAGGCAATGTGACGCTTTGGACTATGTTCAGCTGGGAAAGCTTGGCCCTGCCCTTCATGTGAATGTTACTTTGACGTGTACCAAATACCATATATTGTTGCTGACCAAGTACCCCCCCCCCCCCCTTCATCGAAATGGTATTCCCTGATGGCGGTAGCCTCTTTGAGCAGGTTAATTCACCCTCCCACATTACAAAAATGGCTCAAGAATCATTATAGGATCACAACAACAAGTTTGAGGTGTTGACTTGACCTCAAATTCTCCAGATCCCAATACAACTGAGTGTCTGTGGGATGTACTGATAAACAAGTCCGATCAATGAAGGCCCCACTTTGCAGCTTAAGGGTGCTACTGAAGGCTTAGTGCCAGGAACCACAGCTTACATTAAGAAGTCTAGTGGCCTCCCTGCCTTAACAGGTTAGGGCTGTTTTGGCCTTAAAAGGGGCTATTTTAGTGGCAAAAGGGAAACCTACTTAATATTAGGTCTTATCGTTATGGCTGGTCGGTGTACACTTAAAGTGGTTCTAAAGGCAGAAGGTTTTTTTGGCTTAATGCATTCTATGCATTAAGCCAAAAAAACCTTCTGTGTGCAGCAGCTCCCCTCAGCCCCCCTAATACTTACCTGAGCCCCATATCGATCCAGTGATGTTGCACGAGAGTCTTGGCTGTCCGGGACCCTCCCTTCTCGTTGACTGAGACAGCTACTGTCAATCAAAGTCAGTGAGCCAATGAGGAGAGAGAGGGGGCAGGGGGAGCCATGGCTCCGTGTCTAAATGGACACACAGAGTAGCGGCCTGGCTTGGGTGCCATCTTAGCAAGCTGCTTGCTTTGGGGGCACTTGGCAGCAGGGAGGTGCCAGGAGCACCAGTGAGAGACCCAAGAAAAGGAGGATCTAGACTGCTTATTGCAAACCCACTGCACAGAGCAGTTGCATATAACATGTTTGTTATTTTTTAAACAAAACAAAATAAAAAAAACAAGACTCTAATATCACTTTAACACAGAAACACAACACGGCCATAATGCCCACTCTCCTAAGTAAAAAACATCTTCTTAAATTGACAACAGACCAAAGACTAAAATAACAGAGGCTAAGACAAAGCATGATGCTCCAGTGTTTTGACGCCCCCTCCCACACTCCGCCCAGAGCAGTGGCCCCGCCCACCCCTGCCTTGTACCGGCCCTGAGTACACACCTAAGTAAAAATGTCCAAATTGGGCCCAATTAGCCATTTTCCCACCCCGGTGTCATGTGACTCGTTAGTGTTACAAGGTCTCAGGTGTGAATGGGGAGCAGGTGTGTTAAATTTGGTGTTATCGCTCTCATACTGGTCACTGGACGTTCAACATGGCACTTCATGGCAAAGAACTCTGAGGATCTGAAAAAAAGAATTGTTGTTCTACATAAAGATGGCCTAGGCTATAAGAAGATTGCTAAGACCCTGAAACGGAGCTGCAACATGGTGGCCAAGACCATACAGCGGTTTAACAGGACAGGTTCCACTCACAACAGGCCTCGCCACGATCGACCAAAGAAGTTGAGTGCACGTGCTCAGAGTCATATCCAGAGGTTGTCTTTGGGAAATAGACGTATGAGTGCTGCCAGCATTGCTGCAGAGGTTGAAGGGGTGGGGGGTCAGCCTGTCAGTGTTTAGACCATGTGCCGCACACTGCATCAAATTGGTCTGCTGTCATCCCAGAAGGAAGCCTTCATCCCAGAAGGAAGATGATGCACAAGAAAGCCCACAAACAGTTTGCTGAAGACAAGCAGACTAAGGAATAGGATTACTGGAACCATGTCCTGTGGTCTGATGAGATCAAGATAAACTTATTTGTGTGGGGATGTGTGGGGGGCGTGGCCGGAAGCGGATGGAAGTGAGAGCTGAGGAGTGAGAGTGTGCGTCCATCCTGCTCCTGGATATTGCCCTGTGATTAGCCTAGTCAGCCTGTGGAGATGTGCTTGTTTACGGCCCCCCTGCTCTGTCGCCTATGAGTTTGATATCCCCTGTGCGGTAGTGGCTGGTGCTGTGCGACCCTGTCCGGGGACGTGTGTGGGATCGGAAGCTGGTGGAGAAGAGGAGTGTATGACGCAAGCCAGACGAGGGGGAGCGTGGCTCGGCTGCGGGGGAGAGAGATTGGAGGAGGAAAACACCAAAGGTCAGAGTCTGTCAGAGTTGCTGGAGGCGGGACTTTTAGTGTGTACAGCAGCTAACGTGCTAGCTGTGCTGTGTGAAGATTATAAGCAGGAATTCGGTGTGCTGGCTGGAGCAGTGTAACTACAGACAGTCTGGCAGCTGTAAATAGCGGTGGGGTGAACAGCTGTGTACAGCTGTGAAGATCACAGAAGCAATCCTTCGGTCCTGTGTATCCCCCATAAACCAGGCTGGAAGTATCCTCCGCTGTGTGAAGGGAGGTATCGTATTAACTCTATTAACCCTTTGTAACAGTGTTTGGTGCCACCCGTATTTCATTATGGA